>NC_079386.1:15970551-16270551 GCF_021018895.1 Seriola aureovittata
CTTGACCACGCAAATCTCATCGCAGCTTCTCCTCCCTTTCTTTTTCCTGTCCCGCAGCTCTTGATGTTCTCCCACTTGCTGTTATTTGTTTGTTTTCCCCACATGAAACAGAAGAGAATAAAACTTTAACTGTCGACACGTGGTGGGAAATTGTTTTCGGTGTCACCTCGGGGACACAAAAACAAGGAGCGTCCTACAATGTGTAATTCTCATCTTGTAAAAACCTTGTTGCTCCAGTTTTGTTTTGTTTTTTGGTTTCTTATTGTCATGGTTACACTTCAGTTGAAGGATATTATCTCTCGGTGAAACACTATCTACCGTCCTTGAGTTTAGAAAGCACTTTCAAACTTCACCATACGACCTCCACAGCGCTCAGCGGCTGAGCTGAAAAAGACGGCAGACAGAAATCGAGTGCATCATCTCCGTTCATGCTTAAGGTTGTTAAAGTTTCGGTGTGTGTGTGTGTGTGGAAAAGCTTGTGTCCCGTGTTTTCTCTCAAGTTTAAAAGCATAATTGCGTTGAAAACAAGTGAGGTCCTATTGACGTTTTCCTCCCGCTGGCACTTTTTAGTTTATCAGAGGGAAGATGTCGACAGCAATGATCCCGGATGCCATTAAAAACTGCACAAAATCTGTGGGTGGGTGGACTGTCTACCCTCATGTAAAAACACATCATTATCCTTTTGTATCCAGTGGTGTTGCTGCTGCTGTGTATTAATTTCTATTCACAATTTCTATATTCATTACTCAAAAACACTCCCACGTCGCCTGCACTCACGTAAATCTGACACCTGCCAAACTCTCGGTAAAAACTACCTACGTGTTTGAATGTGTTTACCAGGCTGCAAGGCGCTGCGGCAGAGACTTAAGACCACTGCGGCTCGCTGAGTTTAAAAGCAGATGCCATCGCCCTGTAAGGTCCAGCAGGCGAGATGCTTCAGCAGGTCTCAGCGATCAGCCAGACCGACGACGATGATGACGATTCATTCAGAAATTGTCGTTTTTACGCCACTTTTTCTTCTTCTTTTAAAGAAAGATTAATAGACTTTCTGTTCACTTGGGGGCGACATAACAAGTCATTTATCTTAAAGCAAACACTCGAGTATTTACACATTCAGTAGAAACATTAGCATTCATTTGGAGTTGTTTCTTTGGGTTGTTTTCTTCATGTAAATGAGGTGTTCATCTGGATGCTCAGCTACTTTCTTTACCAGCTACTTGCTAACTTTCTTTTCTACCTAGTGCTTTATATATAATAAGTTTGTTGCTAGACAAAGTATTGACGAATTAATGACAGAACCAAAACAGTGCATTTGTGGTAAAACCCAAAACAACGTGCTGAAAGACGCCGTAAAGCTGCACGGAGCCACAGAGCCAGAGAGTCAGGTGATGATTCTCTGTGGATTCGTTACTACAAGTCTCCGCTTTCACATCACACAGAGTCATTTGATCCATTGCTAATATAAAAAAATATTGATTAGTGCAGCTTTAAGGCTGTAAAAGTTCCTCCAATTTTGGATAAAGTAAATTGAACATTTTTAAAATTATTACTACTTTAAAAACTGAGTTAGTGTCAGGCACTTTCAGCCAGATACTGAAAGCTTAGCTACAGTACATTTTCTCAGTCATAACTGTATTAATATTACTAATCTTTTTTCATGCAGTCCCTGTTATGTAAGGAAAAAAAGTGTGAACTGCCCTCTGATTAATTCACCTTCAATTACTTCATTAATCCTCTTAAACTGATAGCATGTCATGTTTCTGTCACAAAAGACATTTTTATTGTCTAAACAAACATGGCGAAAGTAAAAATAAGTTGCTGATCTTTTACAGCACCCACTTCCTGTGTCGTAAAGAAAATGAGCGGATTAAAGCTGGAATAATGATTTTTATTTATTTATTTTAGTGTCATCTATTCTTTTTTATTTATTAATGCTAAAATTTCTTTAATACATGATTCCTATATGACTATACTTTCCCAATATCAACACATCAGAGGTTACTATTGACCCCTCTGTGGTGGGTGAGAATGTTGTTGTAACCACCCCTCCCTCCCTCCTCCTTGCGTCGCTAGGCAACCGTACGCCAACCACGAAAGAATCCATATTGTTTAGGAGAGCAAGTTCAACCCAAAAACTCTATACCTCACTGACGCTGCTGTTCCACTAAAGCTGCCAGCGGGATGGTGCTGGGAGTTTGTGTGTGTGTGTGTGTGTGTGTGTGTGTGTGTGTGTGTGTGTGTGTGTGTGTGTGTGCGTGTGTTAGATGGCTTTAGGGATGAGTGGAGAGTGGGGAGTGGATAGGGAGTGTGTTTTGGGGTAAAGGATTGGCTGAGGGGTTTTGAGGGGGAGTGTGGTTTGTGTGTGTGTGTGTGTGTGTGTGTGTGTGAGTGTGTGTGTCTGCAGTGAGAGAAAGAAGAGGAGGTGGGGGTTAGGAATCTGTTTACAATGGCCTGAGGGAGAGTCGTCTAAGCTGCCAGAGAGGGAGAAACAGTCAGATATCAAGAGGAGGAGTGAGAGAAAAAGTCCCAAGAAGAGGCGAGAAAGAGGAGAAAAGACTGAGAGAGAGAGATAGAGAAAGAGCGGAAGAGAAGGAATGAATGAAAGTAGAGAAAACGCCGGAGCTCACGAGAGGATTAAAAAGAAACTTAAGGAGTCCTTTAAGGTTCCAGAGCAGAAGCTGCACCAGGAGTCACAGGAGGGAAACTGCAGGGTGATGCAAAGCAGCAGTTGTACTAGATCTCCACTATGCAAATAAAATATGCGGTGTGTGAGATTAGGTTATATGTTTGTGTGCGTGTATGCGTGTGTGTGTGTGTGTGTGTGTGCGTGCGTGTGTGTGTGTGTGTGTGTGTGTGCAGTTTTATTGCTGTTTGCATGTGTGCATTTGCGTGCACTGTTGTTTTTGTGCTGCAGAAAGTTGACACTAACTTAAGGGCGTACTCTTTTTGTTGTCTGTTTGTGTGCTTGTGTGTGTGTGTGCATGCGTGTGTGTGTGTGTGTGCATTTGAATGTGTGTGTGTGTGTTTGTGCGTGCAGACTTTGAGGAGCAGTTGTACGACACTAAACTGACCGGTCAGACTTTCCGGCATCCGTCCTCGCAGAGCTCTGACGACACGTCCACCTCGCTCAGCCGATCGCCCATCTCCCTCAACAACAAGAGACCTGACTTCATCTTCCTGGTAAACACACACACACACACACACACACACACTCACGCTCAGGTTCACACCTGTCTTATTTGATCATAAGGCTCTCTCACACCAAATGTCATTTCACTGATAAACAAACACACATGCATTCAAGTTTCTTTATTCAAGTTCTGATTATTTGAAGCCACACACACACACACACACACACACACACACTAATTCCCACCTCTTATTTTATAATAAACGTCCTTTTCCACAGGTGAAAACACACAGAAACTCACACTTGTCCACCTCTTTTCTTGAAACCTTGAAAGCTGAATTCATCCTGCAGCTAAACACACACACACACACACACACACACACACACTCAGAAACCAATCCCACCTCACTTGTCTTCTCCGCTCTTCTCCCAAAACAGACCAGACGTCACAGCTCCACTAAACTCACGCTAACTCACTCCATCCCACTCTCTGGTTTCTACTCTCCTCCACTCTTTATTTCTCCTACACAGTTTATTTCTAAACTTATTCCACACCAGACTTCCTGTTTGTTACCCACCTCATTTCAAAGGCGAGTGGACCGCACACGCCTAAATTAGTTTTGTCAATCGCACATTATCTTCTTTCGATTCCACTCGGCAGGGTGATCAACTATTTGATCTCTCTATTTAATTGAATTCAACCTTATCGATCTTGTCTGTGCAGCTTTATTCATATTTCAACATTTATTGCTATAATTTCTCTGTAATTGCGGTTGCGCAGTAAATACTTACGTGAATAAAAATCAACTCGCACAAGAATCACAATTGTTACCTTCTATGATTCACGTATGACAAAAATTGATTGTTGTAATGATGTTGAACGAGAGATTCACAGGAAAACAGAACGTGCACATGCTGAACACTGGTGGAGGATAAAAGCTGGTGCATGTGCACTATTACACGCAGTGCGGAAGACAGCAGCTTCTGCATTAAGAATGCTACCCCTGTCATTTTGAATGGAAGTTCATGTAACACTAAATCACTGTCTCCAAGTCAACCATGACTTTTAAAGATTATAGCTTGAATGTCAAAGTGACATTTATCAGCCATGTTGACTGTTGGCTTCTCCTTTAGTGAGACAGGACTTTAGCTTCAGCCTTTAATCAGTAACACAACAGTATTTTTTTCCCCTTGTAGCGAACAAATTACTATTTAAGTATCACTAATACTGTTTCAACTATATGTGTTGTGACAAAATGCCTCATTGCTTTTGTTGTCATCACTTTGATGTAAAAGACCGAAGCCGAATTATCCGCAAACTATTGTACAGTACACTCCGCCCCCTCCATCAAATTTGTCAGAATTAGTCATCATCCTTTTCACACTCTCAGCAGGTTTCCATAAACAAATGCCAAATGATATCGCTTCCTCCAGATGGAAATATAATTAATACGTGGTGAAAAAAAAATCTAAATAGCAAATGACATCAGTGCTGTTTGTTAGTCAGCTCCTTCACACGGAAGCACAGACTGATTTTTTGTTTTTTTAAGCTAAAAGAGGATATAAATATGCGTTTTAGGGACTAACAGAATATCAGTGTAGTTGATCTTCTAAAATGATCCAAACTGAACCTGAATCTGTGAAACACACTCGTTCTTCAGAGCTGGTTTTCCTCTCTGTTTTTCGCTCTCTCCCGCCTCTGGCTCTGCTGCTAATAGTTCTCAGGCTGTTTTTCCTGAACTGTGTCATTATGGCAGCTTGATGGACCCCCACGGGGATTTTACTGCAAGATGGCTGCACATTTCCTGTATATTGACACACCATTCCTTCAGCAAGCTGTTAACCAGCTCTGTTAGAAAGTTAGTGCCTTCCTCTCCGTTTGGGCTAATTTCAATTAGAAGTTGGCCATTTCTCATGAGATTTCAATTTCCACCGTACAGACACACACACACACACACACACACACACACAGATTTCATCCATGCGAGGACGGACTGGAGTGTTTCCTGCATTGCAGCAGCCCCGGAGCAGTTTGGGTTTCAGTGCCTTGCTTAAGGGCAATTTGGCAGCGACGTCTGATACCTCAGATTAAATACCAGGCAGTTGACAGATGCCAGTTCCCTCCCAGCTGGGATTACACCTTCCTGTTTGACGCCAGGGACTGAACCAACAATGTCTCTGCTTCATGTCAGCCTCTGTCCCTGCTGGCTAATCAGATCGAAACAGACGTTTCCCATATTTCTGCCTTTTCTCCTCACTTCCTCTTCTTCTGCTTCTTTTTACCATGTTTCCCTTTGCCCTGGTTTAAAATGTAAACCATCACTTTTAAGATTTGTTACTCTTTCCTAAACATTAATTCTCTTTTCTGACTGAAAGAGATGTGAAAATAACCTCTGTTAGCTTACTTCTCTCAGCTTCTGTTAGTACTGTTAGCTTAAAGAGGACAAAACATTTTATTTTGGTTGAAGGGCTTTAGATTAGTCGACTAAACGATGCTAATATTGCTAATGTTGCTACTCAGTACCAGAAATACTTGTCGGTTCAACTAATAATTAGTATTTTATTAATGTACAAGCCCGTTAACTGTTTCCTCTAAGATGTTATGCAGCCGCCTGCTGCTAACTGCAGCCGCAGCAGACGGCGCTAAAGCCCAGATGTTGTAAACAAGCTAGGTAAATTGTTTAACATGGCGGTTCTTCCCTTTCCTCTTCCTCCAGCCGGCCTCCAAACAGCTCTACGAGGATGAAACCACCTCCTCGGTGTTTGGCCTGAGGTCAGTGACTGACCCGTCTCCCTCCCCGTCCCCGTCCCCCTGCGGCTCAGATCGCCCCCCTCTGGGCTGGAGCAGTAACAACAGCAGCAGCAGCACCACCACCACGTCCGCTAACGCCGGACCGCCTGTCGCAGAGAAACCCCGCTGGCACCTGGGGAGACGCACGCCGGCCCACTTCATACCACTCGACATCACAGGTACGATACTTAAACCAAAAACTCTGAGGACAAGTGGGGTGGTATTTGGATCATTGAGCGTTTTGTCTCAACATTAGACTCAAGCTTAAATTAATTCTCCTCCCAAATGAATTGTAGCGTTGTGTGAAAAGTGCAAATGAAGTTGAAAAGAGGATTTGTAATAATGGCCACATTCATTCGGTGCTGAGGCAAAGGTACCTTTCTGAGGTGGTGGAGATATTTTTCATGACTTATTTTTTGTGTTTTGCCCTTTATGTAAAGGTCACTGTAGGGCAGACACAGGAAAGGTGATGCAACGGATTCAAACACCTTCAGTGGTATTATATATATTTAATCCACTCAGCCTCCAGGAGGTTTTTGTGGAAACAGAGTTTCACTGCATGGAAATTTTGCACAAAATCAGCATAGATAGTATAATATTTCCTAGAGCTTGACTTACTTTTTGGACTGGCACTACTACAGACTCTCTGGGAATTCATGAATGTTTCATCGCCTGGACCAGACAGATCCTGATCCATCAAAGTAATGTATTTAAATGGGTTCATGTAAACAGAGGCGGCTGGCATCCAGCCTGTGAAGTGGTGGTGATTATCCAATCAAAGCGCGAGAAGCTCATATGCTAAAACGGTCCCGTTAGTAATATTTCAAAATAGTATTCAAGTGATTAGTTGATTCATTTATTGACAGTAAAGAAAAACAAGATTTTGAAAAGTGAGTTGAGTCATGTCACATGTCAAACATACTCTGGCTCCTGATTCTCACATGTAAGTATTTGTTTTTTCTCTGTTTTGCATCATTGGACATTGAATATCTTTGAGTTTTTGGTGGGAAAAACAAGCAGTTTGAAGAAAGCACCTTTGGCGCTCGGAACTTGTGATTTTCTGACAAAACAATTAGTCATAAAAAAACCTGACTAATAATACTAACCGATAATGACCAGTAATGACAATAATTGTTGGTTGCAGCTCTGTTCAAAGGGCCGCATGATCAGTAAGTGAGTAGGGGTGAAAGAGAAGAAGGGTTGGATTGAGGTTAATTATAGAGGGCTGTCAGGGGGAAGGTGAGGTGCTTTTTGGTAACGTGATGGCTGCAGCCTGTTGCCTTCAGGCTTTACTTGCTTTTATTAGAATTTATGGCCTCAATATGAAGTTTCACTGACAAATAGCCCAAAATTAAATAGATTATCCCCCAAGATGAGGTCCTATTGGAAAAATGAATCACCATTTATCAGCTGCTATATCGCTTCCGTCGCCACGATGTGAGAATATACACACAGTGTGAATGTGGATTGAATATATGGTTAAAACGAAGCTTGTTCTTTTGTCAGTAGTTAAAGGAAAATTTCTGGTGACTTTGTTCTGAACGCTTCATGCCTCAGAGCAAAAATCAGACGCTGAAAACATTTTCCTTCAATGACATTC
The DNA here is from genome assembly GCF_021018895.1 of Seriola aureovittata. Lineage (NCBI taxonomy): Eukaryota > Metazoa > Chordata > Actinopteri > Carangiformes > Carangidae > Seriola > Seriola aureovittata. The sequence continues at coordinate 15,978,073 of NC_079386.1, forward strand.
TGTGTTGCTGTCAAGGGAGCGGGTTTTTCCTGTGAGAGTCAGCTGTAAAACGGGAGACTCTTGGGGGAATTTGACTGAAGGCAAATGCTAAATAAATGTGAATTTTACGTCTCTTCGGAGGTCACATCAGTATAATTTGACTTTGAATTGCGACAGTCACTGCTTCATAGTTGTAGAAGTAATGCAAAAATAGAAGTTTACAGTGTATTTGACTTTTACGCTCACGGCCCGGTATCACCATCTTTCTATAAGCGTTCAACGATCAAAACACAGATACATAAAATACACCTTATTCTCTTGGGTTCATTGTAGCCAGCATGCCCTCATAGTTTTTGTGAGTGTTGACTATAATATTTAGGATTTTTGTTTTGGTGAAAGCTGCAGCAACTTCACACAAAATGTTCATTAACTTTAACTCAACAAATCTTAGCCTAGTTTGCAGCGTTGCCCTAGCAACGGCGGTATTGGCCGGTTCACCACCTGACTGAAATATCTTGAGAAATATTGGAAAATATTGTGTGTCGTGCCCTGAAGGTTCATGTTATCCAAAGGATGAATCATACTGACTTTAAGGATCCTTTCACTTTTCATATCAAAGCCTGTGTTAGTGCTAACTAGCAAATATTAGCTGTGCTAACACACAAAACAAAGGTAAACATGTCCTGTTATTGCCTGTCTTACCATAGGCAAGTTAAACTACTTTGGTTAAAGTCCATGCAAAGATTTATGCAGGCATTCATCATGGTTATGTTTTTATGTAACACTGATTTGAACTTATGTAAACACATGGCTGTCCCCAGGTGCTAGCTCGCGACGTTACCGACTTGGCTTTTATATGGATCCTTTTCTCACACTCACTTTTTCTTTTCTCTTTAACTGTAAGAGAAGCGAGAGAGAAAAAAACCCACCAAATCTCATTTTCTCCCTCAAGAGATTCACACTTATGAAGCCGTTTTTGAACGAGGGCGCACGGAAACGTTTTCAGATGTAGAGGGTGTTTTTCCCAGAAGATGAAGCATCACTGGAGGTAGAATCAATTATTTCCCAGATGAAAAGGACACATACTGTAATTCATTTACACTGAGATGATAAAAACAGAAACTGGATAAAAAAGCGTCTTTTACCAAATCCACTCGAGTCGTGAAAGAAATGCACCATTTTATCAAAACAGCAGGAAACAGCAGGAAAGCTTCAACGTTTTATTCTCTGCACACAGATTTCCGTCTTCGCTTGAACAGCTTCTGTATTCGTGCCAGAAGTCATAACTCACAGGTTACACTGGACAATGTAGACACACACACACACACACACACACACACACACGCACACACACACACATTGACACACATACAATCACAGATTCCCACTTGACACGAGTTTGTTTGAGCTTTAAGGAAGAAAACGCGGCAGAAACAAGATCTGACGTCGAGAACATTTTTCTCCCTATGATCACATCCGCTATCGCCCTCGCCCATCTCTGGCGGTCAGCTTTACTTATATGTGTGTGTGTGTGTGTTTTGTCTTTGCGTGTGTGTGTGTGTGTGTGTGTGCTGTCAGAGCTGTTAGTATGCTGTGGTCATCCTCTGCAACATCGTTCTGACACTCCTTCTTCCACTTGTCTCATCGAAGCCTCCTCCTTGTTTACTTTGTGTGCATATGTGCGCGTGTATCTTTGCGTGTGTGTGTGTGTGTGTGTGTGTGTGTGTGTGTGTGTGTGTGTCTGTGTGCGTGTGGTCCTCCTGGGTTTTTTGGCATAGCAACTGCTTCGTCACTGGGTGCCTCTCCCCTCCTTCTCCTCACGCATACCCATTTATACTTTAATATCTCTCCATCTCTTCTCCTCCTCTCTCCCCCTCTGTCGGTCTTTCTCACTCCACCTCTCCCGCCCTCCTCACCCACTGTGTAGAGGAGTAGAAGGTCAGGTATAATTATGCATGCCTGTGGTGTTGTACTCAATGGGTATTCCCTTCGTTCAGAGAGAGGGACGTAGGGAGGGAGAAAAGACTGACGTTATTCTGAGTATTTCGTATTGACACAAAAAAACGAGTTCCTCCACCTGTCCGTGTCTCTCAGCTCCGAGCCCATTGGTTCCTTCTAATGAAGTGCATCAATTAAAAAATAAAATACGTCACATGTATATAGTTTCATTTCTAGAAAAGGCTCTGTGATTTCCTAAAACAGCAAACAGGTTGTTGTAGTGATGTGGGACTGATTGAATTTAAACTACTGTGCTTTTGTTAATGGTAATGAATCACCATGTCACCCACGGCAACAGTGTGGCTCATTGATTTAAAAAAAAGAAAAAAAAGAAAAGTTTTTGGACAACAATGGAGCTCCGTGGCACCGAGGAGTAAGAGATACATCAGGCTTTTGGCTGCAGAGAAAATACTTGTGAGTGGGATCCACTCATTGTTGATTTTTGGTCTTTTGTTGAAAGGAAAGAAAAAAAAAAAAAAAAAAAAAAAAACCAAAACAATAACACAACTTATTCAGCTTGTTACCGTGACACCCGGCCTCTCATCATCCCTCTGCCTCTCTTTCACTCGATCTCTTTCTCTGTAAAACCAGCGTGCAGGTAGCTTGCAGCCAGCTTGCTGTTGCCATGGTAACTCGCCACTCTTCCTCTCTCCTCCCTAAAAAAAAAAAAAAAAAGAGAGAGGAGAGAGGAGAAAAAAAAAAAAGCAGCAGTGAAGGAAAAGAGAGGAAGTGCGTGTGAGTGAAACTGAAGCCTGGAAGGAAGGAACAGTGAAGAGGAAGACGAAGAGAGAGAGAGAAAAAATGCATATTGAGGAAAGACAGACGGAGAGGAAAGGAGGATGGAAGGATACAGGATGAAGGAATAATGAATGAAGGATAATGAGAGAACATTTTGTGTCACGGCTCCCTCCTTCCTCTTCCTCTGTCTTCTTCGTCCCCGCTCGTCTCGCTCGGGCAAATTTCTCATGAATGACTGAAGTGTTGTTAGCAGTGAAGATGTGAATGCAGGGCAGGCTGAGAGACAGACAGGCTGAGAGACAGACAGGCTGAGAGACAGACAGGCCGACAGGGTAAGAAATGTACCGCTCTTTATTTAGTTATTGTTTTTCGTAGATCAGTTTCCATCCTCTTGATTTGATTCGAGGGATATTTTTAGTTACTTTTGAGGAGGAATTATGTTTTATTTTTAACTTTACAGGCATGTAATTACATCACTTAAAGAGCCCCTGGTGATATCTTGTCCTAAATGTAAAACAGTCCACCATATAATTGCAAAAACACGGAGATACTGTGTCACTAAATGGGAATTTCGTAGCTGTAACCTGGAACAAAAGCATCTTGTGACATCGCAAGCACAAACAGAAGCACAAGCAGAAATGTTATCTGTCTAAACACACAGTTGAGATCAGTGTCCAGGAGATACTTTTTAGTTAAACCCAAATTTTTCGTCCGAAATTTGGAGGAAAAAAAGCGAAAAAAACAGCAGCAGACAGGCAAGAAAATAGCTGGCAAAAAAAAGAAAAGAATGTCAGACACTAAACGAGGCATTTTGTGAATGCACTCCTGAGTGCGACGCGCCGAGAGTCGGTGAACGAGGCGGGCGACACGTGAATGTGGAGTTTAGCAACAAGAGACAGACGGGCATTCATGCTGCTGCCGCGCTGCAGACGGTCTAATCATCTCACTTTACCTTGAACGCCTCACTTTACTGGCTCCAAACTGTGACAACACGGGTCCGTCACCGGGCGGCAACTTAAATGCAGCTCTAATTGTCAAATAAGAAGCTATATTTTGAACACTGGAAACAAATATGTTAAATTTGAGGTTGGCCGTGTATAATGAAGGTAATTCTCCCATCTCCTCTCCTGTGGTCGGGGTCAAGCCTCACTAAGCCCTGAACGTCATGACACTCTGAAATGCCACGAAGCGCCTTCTCACTTAACTTCTCGGGGGAGATCGGGGTCAGCGACAAAGCGGCAAATCTAAAGCTCGTTGAGATTTATTGCCGTGTTCAAAGACACTTCAGTCGGGTGATTGTATACGAGGGACCTTGAAATCGTCACCGCCGTCTTAGGTGCCATTTTATCACCCTGACATACTCAGGTGAGGCTGCTGATATTAACCTTAACCTTTATTATGTAGTTATTATTTTTCACATCCTTGGGTGTTCTGGAGCTTTCAGCTGCATTACATGGTCTCCATCAACATACGTAGTTCTGCTCGTTGGTAAATGTGAGATTTTTGGATTGATTTTGAGCAATAGAAATAGTCTCCACTCAAGAGCCACTTACTTGTTCTGGGGTTTTTTTAGATCGTATTACACAGCCTTCATGCCCCCCCCCCCCATGAATCATTTAGTAACAATAGGTTGCGCAGTATTTTGACGTTTAATTGTGAAAACAGGCATGGTGTCCACATGAGAAATCAAGTATTAAAACTCTTACATATGTGAGTCCGACCCGTGTACTTCCATTATGAAACAAATCTGCCTGAAGACTCGCAGCAGACAGGAAAGCAGCGGAGCCAGGGCCATACTGAAGAGACATTATGATGCTGCTGATAGTTGAAAGAGTGTCCATTATTTATGGCTGCAGGAGCAACACAAAGACTCTCAACCTCCGAATGGCTGCGTGATCGCAGGCGAGGTCGATCCAGACCGAGGACAAAGCTCTGAAAGGAAGTAAGGACGACGAACGCGGCTGTATTTACGTATCAGTGTTGCGTGTTTGCTGTCCAAGACTTTAAGCTCCAAAATTGTCATATTTAGGAGGGAAGTTATATTTAGCCTCGCTCAGTGGCTGAGTCATAGCTTAGTCTCTGCTGGATGGCTTTGGAGGCTCCGGCTCCAACACTCTTATTTATTCATGCACAGAGGGGAACGGCCATCGAACGCCACTCGGTGAATGAGCTAAACAGACAGATCATTGTAAAAATGAATGACTGAGGTGAAAAGACTTGTTGGAGAGATGGAGAGATAGAAAAGACGGGCGGGGGAAAGAGGCAGGTATTCAGCGAGTGAAGCAGAAAGATGAGTGGGAAGATCCCCAAATTTTAAAGAGACCTGGAAAGATCCTGTTCTCTCTGATAAAATAAAATGGCCGTGATTCATCAGCCAGGGTTGACGCTTTCTCAGATAAATCACAGATTTAATGATTATCTAGTCGGGAAATGAGATTTCTGGCTTCCAATATTCCTTTTCTGCAAAAAACTCATCACCTGTTGCCGTGTCGAGACACTCCCAGCCAATCTTGATTATTAATAAGGAGATATGCTGTTGAAAAGATTTCCTACACATAAAACTGTGTGAAGCAGCTCTACTTTCTACTTTTTAACTTCTCCAGAGCCATGTTTTAATTGTAAAACCTACTCACATTTTCAAGGGGTTTGTTGATTGGCTAACACTCTGGAGAAAGTTTAATCCAAATAACTGCAAAGTTATTTTAGATTTTCACACAAGTGACAAAGTGATGCAAAACAACCACAAAGACACAGAACGACAGAACGAAAGAGATGTCAGACAGTTACAAAGGGAGACAAAATGACCTCAAAGAGACACAAACCACTTATTTTAACTTATGTAACTGAATTATGGATTTGGACTTTAAGCTTTGCAGCAACAGAGAAACAAGCTGTGATGTGATTTGCTGTGTGACGAAACGCAACATTTTGTCTGTCAGACTTTGTGTCTCTTGGAGTCTTGTATCTTAAAACGGCCTAATGCCGCATCCGTTAGCTTAATTATCATCATGTCTGCTATTCGCTTGCTCTCTGGTCTCTCAGATCGCTCAAACATTTGTAATTCTGCGCTGCTCAGTGCTCGGATATATAACACAAGTAGAAACCAAAAACGGAAAGGAGGCGGCGTGGAGTCGTTTGTGAGTCTGAAGCCCTGAAGAGGCGACAGACAGGTAGACAGACGGATGCTGAGTGTTTGTGTTTATCCGTGCGATTCTTGAGTCTCTGGTTTTTCAGTTTGTCACATCGGTTCATAATCAGCACAACAGGCGGTTATTGACTTCGACCACACAATGGTTGATTCACGGGGAAACAAAAAGCAGGCGCTCTGTATTTCGACTGCTTACCAACACTCGCCATTGTTCCTTTGGCTCAGTTTGTTTTGGCGCTCGTCGTGTAATGCTGGTGCACTTTTCTTTTCTTTTTTTGTGTGTGTGTGTGTGTGTGTGTGTTTGTGTGTTTGCATCTGATTTAACATCCCAGTCTTCACTCACTGAGGAAAACACAACTGCTAAAGGCGCCGTTTAGTTGGAGGAGATAAATTTTTAGCAGTCGACTGCATCCGTTATGACTGTGGATATAAAACACGGCTGATGGCTTAATAGGAGCCTGACTGAGTTATGCAGATGGGTGAGAGACTGCACTGCATGTCATTGAGGTAATCAAGTGAGTACCTGCTGCCTGCGATGACTCATTGGATTACTGTCTGTCCGGACAAGACATCGGGAGGACAGGAAGTACAACAGAACAGTAGGGCTCTCTGCGGCGTCTGCTCTGAGTCATTCCGGATTAAAACATGACGGCAGGAAGTGTTCAACATAAACACTAAGGTTTATTAGGACAGTAAGAAAAAGGAAGCGAGGCTGTTTATGCATCAGTTGAATCCCCCCCCCCCCAATACACTTGAGCTGAAGGGAACTCAAACCTGTTGATTTAAGGAGACTTCAGGAAACTATGTGACAGGAAATCCAGAAATAATTAATGTCAGTGAACTGCTCACAGTCAGTGAAGTCAGTGAGTGTTTTTTTGTTGTTGTTGTTGTTGTTGTTGTTTTCACCCACACTTACTAGTAACAGGCTTTCATTTGTTCACTCTGGCTTTGCGAAGTGGAAAGCGACGGAGGGTGTGGAGATTTGAGGCTGGAAAACAGGAAGGAAACAGCTGAAATTCACACAAGACAAATTAAGGGGGAAATGGAAGAGAAAAAGATTCATGTTCATTCGGTTTCACAAGAACCAGAAATTAAAACGATCACTCGCGCAGGTGAAGCCGTTGTTAAATTTTAATCAATGAAAATCTCTTATTTTAACACACGTGTCTGGAAAGTTATCATGTTTTGAAAGATTTTTAAAGCGCCTTGAGATAACTTCTGCTGTGATTTGGTGCTGTATAAATTAAAAAAGTGACTTGTGTGTTTGTTTCGCACTAAAATGACACTTTAACCTGAGTTTTAGAAATAACTGGTTAAACGCACTGAGTTTAATAAAATAGTAAATCCTATTTGTCTTCAGCATCTTAAAGGATGTGAGTTAAAAACACTGCACCTTTCAAATCAAGTGATGCTCACGAAATCAGATTTTTTTCTCTACACATCTCTATCTATCAAGAGTCATAATCTAATACTTTATTGCCATGTCAGAAACATGATTGGATTTAGTGTTTTATTGAATTTACTGCATGTCCAGGAAAACGAGTCTTCCCTCTCTTCTGACCTCCCTTGTTCTTGCTCTTCTGCTCCAGGTGAAGGAGGAGGAGGAGGAGGAGTAGGAGGAGGAGGGAAATTCCACGGTGTCGACCTCCTCCAGCACTCCCCGTCCCCATCCCCCTCTCCAGGGGACCCCTTCCCCCACCAGCCCCACTCCCTGGAGCCCGTCACCAACACCCCACACCAGAACCTCCCCCTGAGGAAGACGCACTCCGACCTCGACGCGACCTTACCCGCAGGTGTGTGCGACCATTAAAGGAATCTCCTACCCTCCTCCGATGTTGTTTATTTCTTCAGTTGCTTCCTCTTTTTTTGTGTGTGTGTGTGTGTGTGTGTGTGTGTGTGTGTGTGTGTGTGTGTGTGTTCCCGTGGTTCAGATCTCGTTACTGCTCGTATAAACTCCTGTACCGCCGTCAGCCAAAGACAGAGAAGAGGGAAAAGAACGGAGCGGGTCACTTCAAAATGAAATTTCTCTACTCATTAACTGCTCCCCCAGTGTCAGCTGAAACTCCGGTGGCGCCGGCTACAGAAACTTGTGCTGTTAACTTTTCCCATTTCCTTTGATAACTTTGGAGAAGGCAGAGATCATGGGCAGCTAACCTTTTGTACATTTTCCTCAACTTTGAATCAAGTTTTTGTTTTTTTTTTTTGGTGACACAGATGATTTTATTTTGGCGTAAATCATGTCTTTTGCGTTTTTTGTGTCAGTTCCCATAGATGTATCCCGGTTTGATTCGACTGGGTATGTTCACGCTCCTGCTTAGTTTAATCCCGCTTTAAAAGAGGGTCCCTCTGACAGGAAAACACCATAATCATTTCCCTTTCTGCTTTTCACCCACCAAATTTTTTAATTTAATTAAAAAATAAAAAATCCCACAGAGATTAATGTGGGGTTAATCATTTCTTTCCCCCTCGTATTTGCACTAACCTGTTTTGCTCAGTGAAGGACGGTGTTGCCGGCAGCCAGGATCTCTTCATGCCTAATTGGTTTATTCATTGCAACAGCGATACTCAGTCACGGGGTATGAAGGGTTCAAATAAACAGTTTAACCTGAATAAGGCCTTGAACTGCAGACGGGCGAGAAAAAGCAGAGCTTAACACGTATCTGACGGTTGAATTGATTTTGTATTAAGAATTAAGGTGCGCTTATATTTCTCTAATTCGTCCAAATCCCATGACCCTTTCTAAACATTTTATAACCTTATTTTGAATTGTTATTTATTACAGACAGTAATTAGAGGTAGAGAGGAGCTGATGTGTTTTTATTGTTAAATCTAACTGTGTTAATTCTCCTTCTTCCCCCTTCTCCTCCGCAGATAATACTTTAGAGCAGCGAGCTCCAAACCTACTTCACCCAGGCACTATGGACCACTCTGGGTTGCTGTGCTCAAACACACCCTCCTCTTCCTGGAACGGACCTAAGGGCTCCACCTTTTCTCCCGGGGCGTGGAACGAGCCTTACAACTACACCATGAACAAGGGCCCGGCGGTTCCTCCCAAACAGCACAGCATCATCGGTAATGCTGGGGGAGGGGCGCAGGACGGGGTGATGTTGGTGGGCTCGGGACAGTCGGTGAGCTCGCACTCCAGTTCCTTCACGTCCGTGACGGACCCTTCGGGGAGAGGAGGGAGTATGATGCCGGGGATTTCGCTGGCAGCGGCGATGATGGGGAAGCGGAGCGAGACGGAAGGGGCTGCAGCGGATGGAGGGAGGGGAGGAGGAGGAGGAGGAGGAGGAGTTGGGGAGCCGGGGAGAGGGAGGGAGAGGTCTGCGCGGTCCATAGCAGCACAGAACGCCTTCAAGTTCCGGGAGCGTTCTCTTTCCACGCCCACGGACTCTGGTTCCTTTTGCTTTACAGAAGGTGGTGTAGGTCAGCCGGACGGGAACATCATGTCTACAGGGAACGGCAGCACTATGACGGACCACCAACAACATCACCACCACTTCCTGGGTTTGAGTGAGAACTACGCCCTCCTCTACCCCAGAGGGAGCTCCGAAGACAGCGCCAGCACCACCGATACAATCTCCGTCACAGCTTCGGACTACAGCGCCGACGGCCGCTTGCGCCTTCGCTCCCGCTCCATCTCGCTTAAGAAATCTAAGCGCAAGCCTCCGCCTCCCGTGAGGAGCGTCTCCCTGATGAAGAACCTGGGAGAGGCCGAGGGAAGAATCCACCACGAAGGCACTCTTTACCGGGATGGGCGGCCGAAGAGCCTGCACATCCCCAGGGACCACTTCCCAGACTTCCAGCCTGATTTCCTCCTGCCCAGCTCGTCCAGCTCCTCCAAACCCAGTGTTAGTGAGAGGGAACTGGGCCATGGAGGCAGCGACGGACCTCCGAGCCTGGAGGTTCAGGCACCAGAGAGGGAGGGAGAGACAGAGCTGACCTTCCCCACTCACTGGCAGCTGGGGGAGTGGAAGAATGACCCCTACAGGTAGAAAATAAAACTACACTTTATGTTTGTGGCAGGTATTGATTGTTTTCTGTTTTTTTTTTTTTTTTTTTTTAGAAATACACTGATTTCTCTTCTCTTCTCCAGGTCTCTATCAGGATCCAGCACAGCAACGGGTACCACAGTGATTGAATGTATGAAAGTCAGAGGCAGCTCCGAGTCCCTCCTTGACTCTCCGTCCACCTCCAGAGCCACCTCGCCCTCGCAGCTCTCCATGGAAACTGACATCAAGGCATCCTCACCCTTCAAACCCCCAGGACTAATGTCCCCATCAAGTGGCTACTCGAGCCAGTCGGAGACTCCCACCCCGACTGTGCCACTCAGTCAAGTGGCAGGTCAGGGGACACTAGGGACAGGGTGTAAGATGCGCCCGAAGATCCCAGAGAGAAAATCATCGCTACCGTCACCCAAGGACCCCGCCGCGAGGTCTAGATTGTCCTTTGAGATGCCTGGGAATGCACATCTGGAGCTGTCATCAATCAAGCCAAAGCAAAAGGCCAGCAGACGACATTCTGACACCTCGACAGCGGCGAAACCAGGAAAAATCAGCCCCAGCTCTTCACAGGCATTACCTATGGTTACCCAGAACGAGCTGAAGACAGTTCGTCTTCGCTCCGTCTCTCGCGGTGACCTGGAGGACTGCCCCGATGGTGCGTCAGACACTATTGAAGAAGAACAGCATGGCCGCGACTTCGGCGAAGTCCCCAGCCCTCCGCCCACTCTACCAAAACCCAAACCACCTGTCGCCATCAAGCCCCCCTTGCCCAAGCGGCCCATTAACCTCCTCCTTAAGTCTCCTTCCCCATCCTCCACTTCCCCACTTGCCCTCGACTCACCTCCTGCCTCACCCGTGGACCGGCCTGTGCCCCTGGGCAACATCTACAAAGTCATGAAAAAACCCAAACCGAAAAAACCTCCACCGCAAACTTCAACAAGTCTGTCAGGTCTCCCAGATTCAAATTCCACCACCATCCCACAAACTGCCTACGATCATCCATTCCTCCCCCACTCCCAGTCTCTCTTTGATCTCCCGCCTCTCCCGGACCCCCAGCCTCTCCTGGAGGACCCAGCGTTAGAGCCTGAATTTGAGGCCGACCCAGAGATTCGGCTTGGGCCTGAGGACGGAGGCTCCCTCCCTTCTCCCTGCAGTTCCCAGGAGGCCCCGGAGCTCCAGGACAAGAGCAAGACACTCCCCTCAAGGATGACAATCTCCTGTCTGGCAGAGCTGTCAGACAAAAAGAAACCCAAGGTGAGGAAGAGCACTCTCAAGAAATGCTTGTGGTTAGAGTCATTTAATCAATAAACAGTGTCAAAGTACAATATATAGAGGTAGAGATTGTCACAGTCACTGATCTTCTCATTTTTAAGTAATTCTACTACTGTCCAAGATTTACTGCTGCACTGAAAACACTGTACTTCCTGTCTAGGTTCCACCCCCAGTCCCCAAGAAGCCAAATGTTCTGCTTCTTCCCACGTCGGTCCACTCCTCCACTAATGGCAGCACAGACCGACAGACGCCGCAGACCGACAGCCCCGTGGGCCTTCGGTCTCCCGTTGGAGCGTTCCCACCGGACGATATTCCGGGTGCACCAGATATGCCGGAGCAAGATGAGAACCACTTTGGGACAGACGAGGAGAGTTCAAAAGAGTCGTCACTTCAGTCATCTCTGCAGGATTCCTCTCTCACAGAGCTGGAAGGGAAGGTGGCCAGCGCTACGATTGGGGCAGGTGTGTCCACACGGGGGTCACATGGTATTAAACATGATTTGCAATGTTAAAGAAAGGCCTAAACCTTTTCTACGCTCTAGCGCCAACCTTACTTTACACATTTGAAATATAAAAACATATCGAATGAAACAAAAAGAACCAGCTGTAGTCAGCTTGAACAGATTCCAATGGGTGACCAAGTATGACTTATTGCAATTTTGAAATGATCGGAATATAAATTAGTTTTGACAAAAGTGGTCCTGGCTGAAATGCTGAAAAGTCATGCAATCCAAACGTCAATCGTCTCTTATTTATATATTTTAGTTGCAGCACGTAAATTGACTTTGCTAGCTACAGAGTAGTAGTAATAGTACGTACCCAATAATCATCATTTTCAAGGTGTGGTTGTGTATTTAGAAATCATGTATAACAAATGAAGTACTTTCTGACCTCTAGCAAAACTATATATGTAGTATTTTGCTAACACGTATTAGCTAATAAATACTGTTTGATCTTAGTCTTGCTTTGAAGGAAGCTGTGAAACTCCTAATCTTTTTCTTATCATTTCATATGTATGTGTTTAATGATAGCCTGTGAGAGCTGCAACATTTGATTAGGATCCTTCCCTGCTGCGTTTGATGCACAACTTCCTTCTTCTGCCAGAGGAGATTTCTCACGTTTTGAAGCAAATCAAACCCAATTGCTCTCAAATTGGACCAAAACAAAACACAGTGTTTCCTACTGTTTTGTAACAGTGAAGATGATATTTATCATTATTATCTCATTATTACCTGGTTGTAATTGAGTGGGATTACCTTCAATTGCAAGGCACGTATACTCATATTATAAATAATAATGGCTTTGGTAAAACGGCCACAAAGCCACTATTACTATTTATCGAAAATATGTTTTAATATGATTTCTCTGTCTCGTCCAGATGACTCCAATGAGAAGACGGTGCTGCACATCGCCGAGGAAACAGATGACGACTTGTTGGCCAGCACACCTACGACACACACCACCGAAGACCTGTTCACTATAATACACAGGTTTGAAAATGCACACACATACCCGACATCCAATGCACATTTCAGACATACTGTACTATATTATGATTACAGCAGACGCATTTCCTCTAAAGGCTGTTGGAATCTTGAATTCTCACAGCACAGTTGTTTTCATCCATCACCGAGCTTATTATAACCCAGAACATGTGACGAAAAAACGCATTGTCTTGTTGAAAAGGTGTGAGGCGGACAGAACATAAGGTTCCCTAGCAACGGCTACACGTACAACGGGTTACTGCACGACCAGCGGCTCTTTTTTTGTCCTTTCTTTTTTTCTTTTTTTTTCAGAATCTCTCTCAGACACACACGTATATAGACGCAAAGACACAAAGAATCACAAGGAAGCTAGTCTCTAAGCAACAAGTGTTTATCATTTTTACCTTGCATGATGCTGAAAATAGTTTGAAAGGCAGAGAAGAAAGGGTGAGGAGAAGAACCAGAGTCAATGTTTTCATCTCTTACAAGAAAGGAAGGAATCCCTTTTGTAGTCGCGCCTTTTAGATTCATTCTCTAAAAGAAGAGATGTCAGTCTTAGCGTGAGTCGTAAATTGGAAGTAATTAATCGAAACAGTTGCAAACAGGGGGAATTTAAACTTGCTTCTTTGTCTCCCATTATCTTATCTTACCTTCAGGTCGAAGCGAAAGGTTCTGGGTCGTAAGGAGCCATCCGACTCCTTCGGCAGCCGCCAGAGCTTGGTATCCCCGGTGAAGCACAGCACCAGTGGTAGCGACATCCGAAACCTGACCCTAGGCAGCAGTCAGAGGTCAAGCTCCCGCAACGAGAACTTCATGGCCCTGCTTCAGAAGAAAGGCAGCAAGTCTTCCAGCGGAGGGGCCAGAGTTTCCGCCATGGAGCTTCTCAAAAGCACAAACCCTCTGGCGCGACGGGTCACGGAGTTCTCAACCACCACATCGTCGACCGCTGAGGGGGGAGAGGCAACGTCCGGGAACGGCAAACCCAACGATCAATGAACGGAAGTATCGTTAACAGTATCATTAACCAGGTACCGTTTGCTGTCGACAAAGCTACCAACCAATTCTACAATGCGCCACCCACTGCAGATGGGGCCTTCTGACTAACGTGTCCAACCAGATCGCTCCAACTACTGATTGACCATTTGCACTGTCCAATCAAATTGGAGCACACTTTTGGACAAAATGGTCCCTCCCATGGTTGGAGCGCAATTGTTCCCTGTCCCTCTAGGAAAGCGAGAAAGCTGTGGAGAACAAAAGGTTGTTCTCACTATATTTTCAACGAAAGGTGGAGGCTTTGAGGTCATGCCTCAACACTGCACCATGTTTTCCTCATTGGGAATGTTTTCAGTAGGGGAGGCTGGATGTACTGATGGATGGGTGGAGCAGACGCCGGGGAATATGAAGTTGTACCGTGGATATCTTTACTCTTAGCTCCATCTGGATGACGACAACAAAAGTCCCTGATGATGACAATGGCTAACGTGTCTGAATCTGTAATCAATTACACTGATCCGCTAGTAGGATGGCCCAGAAGATCAGTAATCAAATGAATCCAAGAAACACACGGAATAAGATACAGAAGACGTGAGACTTTCAAATGATTCGTCTACGAAGCAAAACCCTCCATGCCAGTAGCACTACAGCACCGACACCTGTAGACCTATGAAATGAAGGGTAAATCATTACCGGTGTGACGGGGCACCCGAGAGAGCAAATACTCCTAAAAACCTCGGACACCGCGGCTCTGTCTTCTCTCTATGGTAAATGCGGTGCAACGGCAGGCATCAGCACTGTCATTTCCGATAGACAGAACTCTCCGTTTTGAGCAGACGAAGTGGAGGGGGTTTACGAAGAGAAACCACACGGGGGGGGGGAGGCTTTTTGCCACCAAAGACGAGGGGAGGCATGAGCATGTCACAGTTTTCGTTGCTCGTTCTAGGAACACAAAACATTCCACGGAGGCAACCCGGCAAATGGACAACATTTCGGAACACAAGCACTTTTTTTTCCCGTTGTTGTTGGACGTCGTTTACACGGTGGTCGCTGCGTTTTGTTCTTGAGGAACTCGTCAATCTTTTCTCTTTTTTTTTTGCATATATTTTTTCCAACACATGCTAGGTGGCCATATTCTGTACATGTTCAGTTGGATTGTGCTGTATGTATCATGTACAAAGATAAATGTTGCGCATCTATCCACGACGATCATTTGCAGGCAAGACTAAAAATAGTGTACAGAGCAGCAAACAGCTTGGACTTCAAACTGCCCACGCCATGGAGGGAAAACACACACGGAAATACACACACACAAAGACTAAGGAGTAATGCCATGGAAGACAAGAAGCAGAGCAAACCTATCTACACAAGCGTGTGTGTGTGTCCATTTGAGTGTGTGCGCAGACGAAATCATGCCTGTGGAGTTTCTGTACGGAGAGTATGAAGCAGGCCTGGTTATTAAACAGGGTTTTTATTCATTTTGGTCTCTGGTGACGGGACCAAAGGACTGTTAAAATCTACAAACAGACCAGAGGGGACCTAGTGGTGCATATGTGTGTGTTTGCACTTGTTGTGTTTTGTGTGTCCATGTGTGTGTACAGAGGGGAAGTGCCAAGAACAAATTAGGAAGAAGCGAGAGAGAGAAAGTGCATGCATGTGTCCTTCATGTGTTTTGCATTTTGTTGTGCGCATCCTCACTATATGTGTGTGTGTGTGTGTGCATGTGTGTGTGTTTGTGTGTTCGCATCATCACCCCGTACGCCCACCCCTCACCTGTCTTGGGATAGGATCACAATGACCTAAGCTAGCCCCTCCCCGCTTCATCCTCGCATTATGGAACCACAAAGGTTCGGGAACCCAACAGGTAATCGGGAACCGGGAGGATTCCAGATTCAAGAGGATTTGGGAACCAGTGGACGGCGGACGGCGGAAGCAAAAGCACGCCAGAAAACCCAAAGGATTCGGGAATGATTGGCAGAGTTTGGGGAAATCTGGAACGAGGGAGTCTTGAGACGTCAAGCCTCTCGGAGCTTCTGGCGAGAAAAGTTTGGGAGACCTGTTGGAAATTCCCTCCCTGCGTCCGTCCGTCCGTCCGCAGTGTTGAGTGACATTACAGGGTCGAATAGTTTTTGTTTGTTTTGCACCTCCTCCGTGCACATCTCATTGTCATCTCAGAGGGGAGGTGGCTGTCTGCGCTGCCCTTCCTCCTCCTCCTCCTCCTCCTCCTCCTCCTTTGATCACTGCTGGAGCACACACTCCATCTGCCGTCTCTCCATTTAGCATCATCGCTCTCTTACCTCCTCTACTGGCACATAGCACACACTCTCTTGCTCTTTCTTCGCCTATATACACGCAAACCTCTCTCTGTTTTTGCACGTAGCACCACCTCTTTATCCCCTCAACGCTCCCTTCCTCTTTTAACCTTCTCTCCATCCTCTCCTTGACCCACTCCCATTTTCCCGTTAACCTTCCCTCGTCTCTCCCGTCTCTTTGCTCTCTCCTCCTCTTCCTCTTCACCTCCTCTCTGCATTCAGTCTATGCATCTGAGCTCGGCAGACGACGCGACACCGGATGAATGTCAATGAATGACTGTTAAGAAAATAGACGCTGTGCTTAGCTTGAGAGTGCATAAACATCTTTCTATCAGCGCTTATCTTCTGCCTTCTCTCTTTCTTGCTCATTGAGTTTTTATACTTTTTTCTTTACCTTCCTTTACAGTATCCATGTAAGATGGGATGAACATGGATGAATGAATGCATGAATGAATGAGTGGATAGGATCTGTGCACAAACACAGAAACAGACAGGGGTTTGAATGTGTTTTTGCATAAAGGACCTTGACTTTTGGACTGTGAACGAAACACCCTGTGGATTTTATTTTTGATCCTGGACCGACCCTCGGTCCTGGATCACAGTGTGGACGGTCCGATCATTCTGGATTAAAGACTGGTTCAGCTCTAACACCTGACTTACCCCCCCCCCCCCGACCCCCTGCATGAACTGGACCATGTAGAAGGGAGGAGGGAACCTTTCATCTCCTGAATCCAAGGCGGCAAACTATCCCTCGGTGCTATTGAGTCAGAGCTCCCCCTAGTGGACGGAAATACACACAACAACAGTAGAGTAAAAAAAAAACAAAAACAAAACAAAAAACAAAAAAACTCCGTCACACACATCCTACAACAGTCCTTCAGGTATTCCATCATCCTGAAAAAAAAAAAAGATGAAAATTTTAAAAATGCATAAATTATCACCATTTATGATGACTAGTCAAGTGACGCTTGTTTTAAATATTTAGTGAATGAAAAAAGATAAACCTATAAAACTCTGTGTTTGTTTGCCTTGTATACTGAATTATGGGCGTGTTGCTGCAGCGCCTAGTGTGTTTTGTTTTTGTTTTGTTTTATTTGTTTTTATTTTATAATAATTATTTTTTTATTTCAGCTGCCTTTAGTAGTACACACACAAACACAACCTTTGCTAAATCAGGCCCAAATAACAAGTAAAAGTATAAAAGGGAGCATTTGTGTTTGATCTGAATAGTTGCCCAAATTAGCATTTTTATGCAGGTATGCAGAGTAGTGATATTTTTCCCTCAGAGCAATCGTATATCTGAGATCATATAGGTGGGAAAGGATGGGATGGGAAGAAGAGAGAAGAGATTTGTTGTTTCCACACAATAACGACAGGGAATAAAAATAGTGTGCTATCAGAGATGATGCTTCAGTTTTCAGAGTGTTCAGGATCAACAAACAATAGTGTAGCTTTTATTTCATCCTATGTAGACGGATGGCAGATATCTTCAACAGAGCACATTTGGTTTGACAGGTCTTTTAACGGGACGGTAATCAGAGGTACAGATAAACAAAGAAACATATGGGTACACTGGTGAAAAGGTTTGCTATTCCTTTTTGTAGGGGTGCAAGTATTTCTTTTTTGCAGTTTTTACAAATGTTTCCTCAGACACCGAGTGGCCACGGAGGCAGAAATAATCACATCGGTTGGTTAGTTGTTAATGGGCGGAGCCAAAGAGCCGTACTGCCAACTTGGTGCCATATTTTTGCAACTTCTTAGTCGTCCTCAAAGGCAACTAGCAACAAATTTACAACAGGAGCAATATGTTATCAATCATTTCTTCCCATTTATAACGTGGGAAAAAAAATCTGGTTCCTTAGCCCCACCCATTTGAGGGTTAAACAGCCAGTGAGATTATTTCTGCAACCAGAGCAACTTTGCCTCCAAGAAATTTCTGCAGAACTATATTACCAATCTCTAAAATATGCTGACAATATATTATATTGAAAATGACGTTTCTATAAAGAGGAAAGAGAGCTGACAAGAGGAATATATTGAATATTTAATCCATTATCCCGTCGTCAGGAGGACAAGCAGGGAAGAGAGGAAGGAGGGGAAATGAGGTTGCGGAGCAGAGGTTTGATTCTGCTGAATTTGGGGATTACCACGCCGAAGTTTATATGTATTCCATCATCTTTTCCTTCACCTCCTCTCTCCCCTCTCCTCGGCTGCCGTGTGACTCAGAGGAGTAATCACGTTAAAAGCTTTTCCCTCTCTCTCTCTCACTCACTCTCTCGTTTTCTTCTCCGCTAAGTGATAAAAGGTATGGGAAAGCAAGAAAGACTTGAGCGCTGCAATCACTCGTTAATTAATTTGGTTTAATTTTACAGTCGGTCTCCGCAGATACGGAGCGGCCAAATAGCAACCTGTTGCTAAGGGACTCAAATAAAAGTTGGCCGTGTGGAAAAAGGTAAAAAAGTGAAGTTGGAGACTTGGCAGGGATGATTTTTCCCTTTAAAACCAACATAAAGATCACGGTTTATCTGAATGAGATAAACAAAGCCGAGTTTGTGTGAACAGCGTGTTTACGGTAATTTGTAACATATATTGAATAGAGCTACTACAGCGAGACCAGATGCCAGACCAGCGTAAGCAAATCAAACATCCCCTCAGGCTTAAATCTTCAAAACAACAAATTCAACCACAAGCCATCGCAGTATTTGCAAAAGATTTACAAATATAAACTACTACACAAGTTAAAGCTGTAGAGAAATCTACCACAATGGGCACAAAAGCTTTAAAACAAATGCAATAGTCCAGCAGATAACTGAACCGAGAACTTCACTTTTAAAAAGTGAAGTTGTGAGGTTATAATTGTAATAAATTCACACCTTCACTGTGGAACAGTTATCTGCTGTTTCCGAGTACGAAATTTAAAAAATCTGAATCTGAAACATGTAAAACAAAAGTTCACGGTACGAAATAAGAGTTGACAAACCTGACAGGTCCTGACAAAAGTGTCAGATTTCGGTGCCTCAAGCTTTTCGTCTTGGTTGCTGAAGTGTTTAATTAGCCTGACGATATGATGGTCTGAAAATGAAGGAAAACTTTGAGTGTCTCAAATTTGGTTGGACTAGTCAGATTCAGGCCTCAGTCTTAGGTCCATGCAAGGTCCATACATAGCTTTGCTGTGATTCCAAGGATTATTGGATTATTTTTTGCTGTGGCTCGACACAACGCAGCAGTTTTCACCTCAAAGTAAAAACTCAAAAAGCAATATATCGTTCCAATTTCAGCGATTTAGTCACTTTAATCCACAGATGAATCACATATCACATATGTAACAATTGATGGCTTTGTTGTTGCATTTTAAAGAGATATGTCCCTTAAAATTTTTGAAAGAGCGCAATCTGTTTCCCAATCTGTTTTGTTGCTAACTTTTCAATTGTGTGGTCCAGCTTTATGAGAGAGTGAAAGAGGGTGAAAAAGCGATAGAGAGAGAGAGAGAGAGAGAGAGAGAGAAAGAGATAGTGGCTGCAGATTTGGGCCAAAGAGCATCTTACTTCTTTTTAAGGAGTGCCAGAGGGGTGAGGTTTACTGTGTTTGTACATTTCAGGGGTACTATGGAGTCGGCAAGCAGCCCATCTCAAAAAACTGATGTCCTATGGTGGTAAGCTCCACCCTCCTGCCACTCCAAGCAAAGTAAAACAAACCCCCCCCCCCCCCCCCCCCGAGCCCTAATTTAAACCCCAGTGTTGGGGGCTGTGTACAGGCAGCGTATTAAGACACAGAGATGATTAATTAGAGAGACGCAGAGAAAGAGAGACAGACAGAGTTATTGGAATTATTCTATTTTTGTTATTCCTCATTGAAAAAGACATATTTAAAGGAATATTCCATGTATGTATTGAATAACCTCTGTTTCCCTGCCCCATCCAATGGTGTGATCTGTATCTGCGAGGTGGCGTCACACACACAAAAAACGCTTCCCTCCGCAGCTCTGCGATGCCAATGTGATGAAATTATTATATCATTATAAATAAATTATTTTTCTTGCTTAAAAAAAAAAAAAAAAAAAAGTGAATGTTTGCTTTTGCATCTTTTGTTTGTGCTGTCTCCCCTGAATGTCTTCAAGGTTACTTTCTGAATCGCTATTAATTTTTATTAAAAAAAACAAACAAACATGAAGTTTAGTTAGTGCAGAGTATTACCCCTGTTGAAGCCTTACCTGTCTGAACCTTCAGCCACCTGGACCCGAGGCTCCATCTGGTCGTGCGGACGCCAAATCCATGGAAGTCCAAGAGAGGACAGGGGATTTCAGGGAATGGTGCATTCAAGAACCAAGCTATATACAATACTGTATGTGTATGTTTTTAGTGGGAAAAAACCCCTTTATAAACACTTTGCATCTTTGTGTTTATATGTAGAGTCCCTTTTTAATTTTAAGTAAGAGGGCTAGACTAAATCATGAGCACTGGAAGACTGTGACAGGGCTGTCCACATACTTTTGGCCATGCAGTGTGTAATTAAAGTGAATAGCTCAGAGTCATTGTCATGTTTTTCGGTCCCAAAAAGTGAAACTCTCCTTCAACACTCCTTGCATGTGCTGAAAATCAAAGATTGATTGTATATAAAGCAGTTTTTGGAGGACATGTGGGTGAAATGTTCCTTTAATCCGTGAATCCAGATCGACGCAACACATGGTTTTTATTTAGAAGTATCGGGTTCCCACCCTGAGGTGAGTCTGGAGTTGTATCTGTGTTTCCGTTGAGAACGTGCACGCTGTTAGCTGTTAGCTGAGGATGGATGTTTTCATAATTAGCTGCGCTCATCTCCGAAACACAACGAGGCAGTGTTCACTGCAAAAACAAACTCTCGTAATTATCTGCCCCAGTCTTCGCAGGGATGTCTCTCTCTTTGTGTGTGTGTGTTCCTGTGTTTCTGTCTTTGTGAGGACCATATCATAGTTTTTACACTTTGTCAGGACATTTGTTTTTGGAAGGACATTTTATCTGATCTTCACTTCCTTTAAAGAGAAGTTTTAAACTTCTGAGATGTGGTTTTAGGGGTGAGGGGTGGAATTAGGTTTTCGGTTGGGGTTAGAGGCTGGGGCTTACATTATGGCTCATGAATGGGGGGTGGGGGTGGGGGGGTCCTCACGAGTATAGCAGTGTGTCTACAAGTACAAATGTTCGTGTGTGAGTGTGGGTTCAGGTGCTCTATCAAGGCTGCTTCATGTTCCAGCCCTGTAATGACATCCTCTCAGTTAATTGCATCCTTCCTCTTTTGACACACACACACACACACACACACACACACACACACACACACACACACACACACGGGGACACAGAGAACAAGTATCTCTTGCTCTGTGTTGACTCACTGTCATCTTGTTGGGCTCTGGAGCCATCTACTGGATGAACGATGTCAGTGCCACCCTTTGTAGAAGTTGAGGAAATGAACACATTTGATAATATGTGAAATTTGATTTATTTTTTTGAAACTATAACTGATCGATTAGATGAAAACCTGCTCTGAGATGTTATTAATTGCACCTTTCATCAGGGAGGAGATCAAATATGAAAGTAGGACGCTAAAGCCTGAAGTCATGATTTAGTGTACAGATTTAGTATCTATAAAATGTTCAGATTATCATTAAATTAATGAAATTATGTAACGAGGGGCATCCGGTGACTGAATGGTTAAGGCTCCTACCACAACTACAACGTCCACAGTCTAATTCCTGCCCAGGAGACCCCTGTTGCATGTCATAACCTTCTCTCTTTGCCCTTGTTTCCTGTCTTTCTCTACACAGTCAACCATAAAGTAAAGGCTAAATGCTAAAGGAAAATCTTTAAAAGTAATGACTTGATTTTAAATAAAATTTATTTAAATATAATCAGATTCTGTATTTTAAGTGGTTTACCACCATCTCTGGTCTGTACTGATGCGCCACACCTAACAGTGATGTCACAACGTACTGACCACTGACACGTCTACTTCACTGCAGTATGTGGAGAGGTGAAACCACAAAACCAGGTCAGCACAAACAAGCTTTGGTTGCTCTAGATGAAACTAACAGGAAGTCATAAGTTGACGTGGTGTTGATGCTAAATGTCCTTGAGACAAATATTAATAAAAAATGTTCTTTGCTGCTTGTGATTAAACTAGATTTTTCATTTCCTGATGAATTTTAAACACGAAGCATCAAATATAATTTATTAAACAATGAACAGAACCAGCACAATGTAATTAAATAGAAACCAATATGAGTTGATCCATAACATGACGATAACATGGATATTTTAATGTCTGTTAATGGGCCTCTAATACAGATAATGTGGGGTCAACAGACTTAAATCTGTTTATATATAGATATTAGTAAAGGTCATGAACTGTAAGCACTTTGAAAGTGGTGTGTGTGTGTGTGTGTGTGTGTGTGTGTGTGTGTGTGTAAGAGTGTGTTCAGCAGAGTGATTACTGTAACAGCTTCATAATAAAATGCTTGGGTTTAATTACATTTCTTTCTCCAGTGGCTCACACGTACACACAATCTTTTTACACACACACACACACACACACACACACACACACAGGGAGGGGGGGGGGGCTCTCTCATCAGGGCCAAACTACCAAGCTCCACTCTTCCTGTTTCTGACAGTGGAGAGCACGCCATGTTATCTATGACAGACACACACACACACACACACACACACACACACACACACCAGTGGCTGTGGCGAACACAGGAAGAACTGACAGCAATCTGCACTCAACAGAGAGACAGAAAGAGTGAGATGAGAAATTGGCTTCTCCTCCTGGTGAAGGTGCTTTTCAAATTGAAACACGTTTCTCAATTAATATAAAAAACAAGGGGAGAACATGATCGGAAAACCTGCCAAAAAATACTGATGAAGAAGAAGAAGAAGAAGAAAAAAAGAGATCAGTTTCACAAAGCAAAGGAGGGAGAAAGAAAGAGATTAAATTGCTGGAAAAGGAGGGGAGAAAAAAAATGAGAGGAAGTGGAACCAAAACAGAAAAAGGGAGGGACAAGGGACTGAAGTCATGTGGGGAGGAGGGAGAGGAGGGAGAGGAGAGAGAGGGGGGAGGAGTAACGTCAAGTACAGGAGAGAAGAAGGAGGAGAGAAGAGAGAAGAAGCAGCAGCATTAGAAAGAGAGGAAGCAGCAGAGGGAGAAGAGAGAGTCAAAGAAGAAGAGGATTTTCAACTCTGTAAACATCTGGGCTATTTGGAGTACCTGAGAGGGCGAGGAGGGGCCACACACAGACACACACAGACACACACACACACACACACACACACAGAGTCCTGACTAATGCTCCTACTGGATGGACCGACGCTGCTCACATCCACACCTCCAGCTGTGCACACAGGAGATCGACCTGTGCGACTAGACATGCATTTCTACTATGTGGTGGGTAACACATGGCCCTGCGTGTGCGTGTGTGTGTGTGTGTGTGTGTGTGTGTGTGTGTGTGTGTGTGCATGTGTGTGCGTATGTTTCTGTCTTTGCGTGTGGGTGAGTGTGTTTTTTTTGTGTGGTGTTTCTCGTTGCCGTGCAACCACAACATCTCCATTTCTCTTACATTATGTGGAATTTGCTGACAGGCTGCAAATACGTCTGTGAAATAATGCTGTGAAAGCAATAATAGGAAAATATGAGTTTCTTTTTCTGCTAAAACTTGTTGATTCTGTGAAGAAATTGGGCTTTAAGTGAAAGTAAATGCAACTTGTGATCCACTTTATTCATGAAAATTAATGTTTTTCTTGCTTTAAACTCAGGCTTTTATTTCCCCCTAGTAATCCTAAATGAATAAATCTCCAACTTTGCCGTTACACCCAGAGACATCAGTCCTGAGAATTAAAAAAAGAAAAGTCAAATCACTTCTTCGTTGGTCTGTGAATGTTGTGAATGCTCCCCTGTGGATTTGGATTCAAGGCTCCACCTCTGTTAGTTTCATAGTTGCGGTTAAAAATAATCATCATCCAGTGGCAGAAACCCAAGAAAAACCAAAAAAAGCCAATCAGTTGTTCCCTGGACTTGGCGCCTGTCTGTCCACCGAAGTGATTTTTTAGATTCTGAAGTATAAACATATAGGAAAGATAAGAAGTACAGCTACAGGCAAAGGTGGTTTCCCTCATTCTCTAATTAGGTTTACTTCCATGTACAAATACGAAGACAGAAAGAGGTGACAAGTGTTTAATGGTTGCGTGGAAACCTGGAGCACGTTTCCTGAAAGCTTGTGATTCTTCTCCTTTTTTTCCTCAACTGTACATTTATGGCCTCAGGCATGAGAAGGCAATCTGACACTACGGTTAAAGTAAAGGAACTTAATCCGGATACATTGCTAATTCTGGGTAATGCCTCGGGTTAATTTAGATGAGATAATATTAATGGGAAACATCTTTATATTAAACTAAACGTGGCTCTGGAAATGCTTTCATTAGAGGAAGATCTCTCCTGCGCAGATGATTTATCTCGATCATGTCTTTGCAGGTGCTTCAAACTAACCGTCTCAATCTGTTCTTACCGTAACTGCAGTGTTGCACGATAATCTGAAAGTCCCCTATAGTTTTTTTACACTGCTTTTCCTCTCAGCATGCTGTATATACTGATCATGCACAGACACAGAACTCATTTTTTAGTTGATAGCTGATACTAAATAGCTGATACTTCCACCCTGTGGCCTGTTAAACCTCACTGTAATGTGAGGTGACCCGGTGTAGATTAACATTATTGATGGCACAGAAGCTTTTATGGAAGGGAAACGTGATACCAGCCGTGCAGAGTTAAGAGTCAAGATTATTTTAAAGCTGCATTAATCAATATTTTGTACTAATTTAAAACACTCACTCACTCCCTTGAGTTTTAGCGTCTTGCAGCTTGTTGTTTTGGGTCACTCTCACCACTCTCAGTCAGCTGTAATAGCAACAGGAGATGGTTTTCAGCTAGAAAGCTCAGGTCAACCCACTGTTTCCTACCTGCACAGCACCTGCACAGCAGAGAGACACAGCTAGCTGCTAGCTAGCGAACATTCAGCAGCTAAAGAGGCTGATGTTTCCCTCAGGAGCCGGTAGAGACTAAAAACAGAGCCCAAAACACAACTTCTCACATATGCTAATGTTGCTCTATGTGTGTGAATGATGTGTGAGTTTGGCAACTGTTTGCTGACATGTTAACCACTAAAACTTTATAAGGTGATAATGTCAGCGTTGTGTTTACTGCTGCTTCTCAAGTGGCCAAGAAGAATTTTAAAAAAGCGCTGGAATAACCAGGAACAGGCTCGTGAGTTTTACAGTTACAGTCTTTCCTTCCATTAAACAGCAGTTAAATGAAATGTCAAAGTTCTTGTTGTTATTTTTTTATCAGCTCATGCAGTTGTGGTGAGAGCTGAAACAGAAATGTGTGAAGCGTCTGAGCGTTGCAGCAGCGAGGATGTTAACACAACACAGAGCCGGTTACTGATCTGTTAAACGTGGCTGCGCCCTTTTACAATCTACAGCGTGTATTAATGTTCAGTTAGAGTGCGTCTCTGTAAAAAAGGGCGGGTCAAAGGTCGATCAACGTTGCAGCGTTTGTGATGCGCTATCTGTGTTGTAAGATTAGAGTCGGACTCACGTCTTATTGAAATGTTTGACTCTAATTCGTATAAATCCTCCTCTGTTTGGATCCTGCATGAAACAGCTCAGGTGCATTGAGTTCAGCAGGACGAGGCCTGACCCGGGTTGTGCTATAGGGGTGTCACGATCTATTTAGATTTGTTCTCTTTTCCGCTCCCATAGAAGATCGGTAAATAAGGGCTGACAAAAGCTGTGTGATTTATTGTTTTTTTTTTTTATGAAAGTTGGCTCAGCTTCTTTTTTCTCACATGCAGGTTCTTTGCAGAAGCAGTTGATGAGTGATGAATCAGCATGCACAACTTTTGATTCTTAAGATACCATCAAACCGTGATGTTCAGCACATCAAAAATTTGCATATCGTCACATTTAAGCGGCAGTTAACTTTTGTGGTTTTACCATTTTTTGGTGGTTTTGGTTTTGATAGAAAATAAACCATATGAACGAGTCACTTCTCCTCATAGTGAAACATGTCTTCTGCTTCTTCTACCAGTAAAGTCTGGTCAACTTTAGGATGAAATCGCTCTTGGAGAAACCCTTTGGTTTTAGTTCTAAAGGACCAGACAGAGCTGAAGACTTGAGTCACAATTAAGTCACAGAAATGAGGATCTGAAACTTGTCTTGTCCTGAACTGAGACTTGTATGTAATGTAAATGAGGCCTGACTGCCTCCAGGCTCTGTGAGAGGGGTTCAAAGATGGCCGATGATAACCCGGGAGAAATATGATTAAACCTCTGCATTGATAGCTCTTGGTCTTGGTCTTGGAATAAGACCGTAAAAGGGTTGGTTTTGCCCAACTACACACCTCGAATTATATTCATTACACCTTTGCCTTTCATTGAGTCAGTTATGTAACAAACACCACTAACAGAGCCTTGAAAGGAAAATGTTCAGTTGCTGGAAAGGGCTCGAGTCATTTGCTTCTGTTTTGTCAATTAGCTGCTGAAATGATTAAAAAAATGATCAAACCAAAAAAAAAAAAAAAAATCTGGAAGGTGCCAAATGTGAGTTTTTGGGTGTTTTTTTAAAATATTTTTTTGCTCTAATTTGGCAAAAGTTTGCGAGAGAGAAGTGAGAGCAGATGCGTGAGGTATGTGCTTGTGTAACCGCCTGCGAGCGCAACAACGTGGTCACTTCTCCACGAAGGAAGATTGAGAGGCTCTGCCATCTGCTTTGGAGCATCACTTGGCCGCGACGGACAAAACCAAGTCCAGCTAAATCTTAAAGTTAATAGCACACATTTAGCACTCCTCCTCCTCCCCTCTCTCTCTCTCTCTCTCTCTCTCTCTCTCTCTCTCTCTCTCTCTCTCCGGTTCCTTCCTCACAGACATTACCAGACAGCTGCATCACTTTCCTCTCAAACCATTATTTCTGCATCTGCCCATCTGTCATCTCTTGTTTCTCTCTCAGCAGAACCTTTCTCTCTCTCTCTCTCTCTCTCTCTCTCTCTTTTTCCCGCTCCACCGCAGCCTCTGTCACGGTTACGTGCAGCTTGTACGGCTCAATCACATTTCCTGCTTGTCTGTTTGATTTGTGAATCCGAAGTCCGAAATTTTATTTTGCTCCAAGAAAGGGCCAAATCCCATTAAAGTTCCCAGTATCTGGGGTCACACGGGGTCATAGTTCTGGGCCGGGAGCTGTGGCTTTGACCTCCGCACCCGGTGCAGTAGCTTGTTTAGTTGTTGGTGAAGGTTTTCACGCTGTTGTTGAGGTTTATGAAGTGTCATGTATGAGCTTTAAAGGTGAAGGATGCTTGACTTTCTAGCTGTCGGTCTCTGTTCCGAAGCTTCGTTCACAGAGACATCATTTAAGTGATAGTTAATCAGCCTGATTTTGAGACTTGACCCACAAAAAATGTAGGAGAATGGTTTGTTTTTTAAAATGCTGCTTTAATTGGTGTGTGTCGATATGTGGGAGGTGTGAAGGTGGTGAAGGTCTGTTGTTGTTATTGTTGGCAAGATGTTCCCATTGCTCTATTGTTCTTATGTGGCTGCTAAATTACATCATTATTTTCTGATCGTCTGCTCCAGGATGAAAATAAAATAATAAAGCATCCAAAAATTAATAACCTATGAAAACACTCCACTGCTGTCGAGGTCTGTTTGTACTGGAACTACTTTACACCAAAGAAATAGTCCTGAACTCTGTTTGCCTTGAGGTCTGCGGATTATTCTACAGAAGCCCAGAAAGGAAAGAACGAAAGAAAGAACCTCTGTTGGAGGTTGTTTATACAGATGTTTTGTTGTTTCCAAGGTCCAGAATGAACTTTGACCTCATCTTTTAGTCAAAATAAAGTGATCAGAAAAAAGCAGACTAAAAAAACAGCTACTAAACAAACCTTAAGGTGAGATTGTCCAAGGCAGGTGAACTGACCCTTTAATGAGCTCAGCTGCCTCCTTCAGGGTCAATGCCCTGCTGGTTCACCTCAGCCACCAGGAGCCAATCAGGAGGCAGAAGCTCCTTCATCAAGCCAGTTAGCTGCAGCTGTGTCCAACAGGTACTTCCAGCTTGTGCTGCAGAGGCAAAACTTTCAACCACAGCCAAAGTCATTATGCAGTTAATCGTCACGGCACGAGTCTTTGCCTGACTGAGTGAGATTAATGTTCAGAGAAAAGGCCCCCGAGAGATAAAGGAGGAGGAGGTCGGAAATATGACAACAATCTCACCACGTTTCCTGTCCTTCTCTACTGAAGGACACTTTTCTTTCTTTTCTATAAATATATATATATATATTTATATATATAAATGCAAAAGCTGCAGATGAAAGCTGTCCAGACCACGGGACGTCTCAGTTTGAAGTTTGGAACAACGTCGACTGTGGTAAGAATCTTACACGTGCTTTAATCTGATCTCTGGTGTAAGTGAACCATGTCTTAGAGAAATGCAACGTCTCTTAATAATAGTCATACTTTTTATTTATATAATTATTTAAACACTGTGCTGTTAATGCTCAAATAAATGAGACTATGATGAAAAGAAAAAGATAGAAATATTGCAGAGAATGAAACTATTAAACAGTGAAACACTGAAAAACACACACAATGATTTTAGAAAAAGTATTTTACTATAAAAGCGAGTCATTTGAAAGATGTTCTTCTTATCTTCTTGCTTTTACCCGGTTGTGATTTACAGATGAAGCCTTCATCTTACGTCACTAACTCCTTCAGGAAGGAGTCGCTTTACATTTTATAGCCTTTAATTCATCTCTGGCTGCGTGTGCGTCGATCTGCAGTCTGTGCGTGGAGTTATGTGTTTGTGCGCAATGATTTCTTCTTCTTCTGCTGCTGCTGAGGATGTTGCCTAATGTCTTGGATGCTACGCTTCATAATGAGCACCATATGTCCCATGAGGGGAAAGAGGGGAAGATGAAGCTGAAGGCGCACAGAGAGAGGTGGTAAAGATTTAGAGGGATGATATGATACAGGGGAGGATGGGTCGTCGGTGATGAAAGCTGAGAAGAAACACGAGAGTGTGATGACGGGGATCTTTTGACCTCGGGCTCCCGCCACAAACCTCCACCTTCTCTCCGGTGTCACCTCCAGTTCCTCTCAGGTTTCCTCCTGCCTCAGATAGAAAAATACACCCAGAGGAGTTTTCTGTCCATATCGGCTTTTGTTTTATCTACTGTCTCTAAGAGTCGACCAGGGGAAGCACAAACACTTTCTTCTCTCTGTACCTGGGCAGAATGGAAGTCGGTCTTGCGAAGGTAAGACTCTACAAATCTTAGCAGCAATAAAACGTTGCAGAAACTCTGAAATTTTGACTATTAAATCAGTTTGAAAGTCCTATAATAACTTCGATAAATTGTAGCATTTCCAGACAGGAGAGTGTTTGCTTTTCTCCAGAGGGCTTTGGAAAATCATGACTCATTAATTTTTTTAAAAACCGTTAACTCATCATTGTGCTCAGTGTTTCCAGAGTTGGCTGTTGATGTGCGTCCATGCCCCCGCTCCATCTTTACCCATTCTGGCTGAAGTGCACTATTTTCTTTGTAAATATATTTTGCACATTGTGCAATGACTAACTCGGATCCCATGATATGTGTTTGTGGTTGGTCTCTGGTGCCCTCACAGATGGTAGAGAGAGCTTCCATGTTTTTTATTTCCTGCTCCAGACACTTGATAAGTTGAAGTGATTATGGCTGAACTTTAAGATTGTTGTTATTGTTGTTAATCCTGGTTGCTGTCACTGCAGTTTATTTCTTATTTTTCAGTCTTTATCTTAGTATTTTCTTTTTGTTGCCTGCAGCTTGTTTACTCCCTGGATTTATGGGTTAAAGCATCAGTCTGGTGTTATTCTATATCGTCCTGACTGAAGACGTAAATCTACAAAAGTGAAGTAAATGCTGCATTTGTTGGGGACTATTTTCAGCTGCGGATTAATACACATTTGGTGAACTAGTGAGCATTTACAGCAGCAGGACGGCGCACTTGTCAAGATTGTCGGTTTTGTTTTTTCCTTGGATTTATTCACAGTAAGAAGAACGTCCCATGAGGCTTTGACAGTGAGTTAGAGGCTAAGACTCATGGGAAATGTAGTTGTTGAAAGCTAATCAGAGGTGACCACATCTTAATATCTAGTGGATTCACCTGCAGGAACATTGTTGACCCAGTGATTTGAATGAATCTCACTGAAATGTGACTTCCCAGTGTGCAGCAGTTCATTAATGTTCTCACCACAGATAAGTCACTGATTACCACGATGGCTATAAATGAAGAGTGACAGCAGTTTCAGGGAGATAAGATATGACTCAGTTTTACCCAGATTGACCCTGATGGTGGTTCATACGTGACTCATGCTGAACCTCTGTTTAACTACTCTATGATTTCCCAAACGTCTTTTCGATCAGCTGTTGGTCACTTCCTCCTTTTTTATTTATTTATTTTTTTAGTGCAAGTTTAAATGTGTGGGTTTGATTTACTGTAATGTTAATCTCCACCCGGTTTAACATTAAAAATCTGTGCTGACAGACGGAACAACAGTAACTGTGTTTTTACATTTAAACATTTACAGTCGGTTCCCTCCACGCTGCGCCCTCTCTGCTCTGGAGATGCCTTCAAGGTGTTTCTGTGCAGCTGGTGTATGTGGTCAGCCATGTGTGTGTGTGTGCGTGTGTTTTTCCGTGTGTGTGTGTGTGTGTGTGTGGCTGCAGCAGTGGTTTGTGAGTGAGTGCCAGCGCCTTCAGGGTGTCCTCATGAACAGACTGTAATCTCCCATCAGTCGTGCTCGGAGTTACATAACCAGCGTTCAGTGGGTACGTCCAGCTGCACAAATGAGAGGAATAGTCATTTGTGCTATAGCGCTGGTAACAGTTAATGTTCTTACCCCCGAAAGGACTTTATTGCAACACATTAAGTCAGTGTTGGCTATTTCTGAGTTGTTTATTATTAGGTTTTATTGTGAAATCCGTCTTCTCCCACAGTGTCATATAAATGACGGTGTGGTGGTGGCAGTGATTAGGCGAATTAATCGTGCTCTGGTGCAGAAGTTGGCTTTTGTGTGGATGTTTTGAGGCTGATATCATTTGAGAGTTTAACAAACTTTAGATGTAGATGGTATATTATGTTGTAAATGTGACAAAATATGTATGTGCTCTCTGATGGATGAGATATGAGATGGTTTCTAAATTTCCTTAAACATATCTGGCAAACGTGTACGCTGATATGAAGATATCTGACATAAGCTAATGTCAGCTGATCAGATCCGCCCTGCTGATGAGTCTTTGTGAGCTGCATGTGTTGAGCTGCCTCTTGCAAGCTGCAAATGAGATCTAAACCTAAACTTTTCCTTATTCAAATGTGATATATATACATATAGTGAATTTCCATATATGAAATATGTGCACATATGAAATAAAAGCACATATTTGAATATGAAACCTATTAGAAAGTGGAACAGTTTGATAGACGGTATTGAGCCCATACAAATATGTATGTATGTTTTATTGTAGGCATGTATGTTACATAAATATATATCCATCCCAAAGCCTGGCAATATGTGACGTTCACAGTTAGGTCGGAGAACATGTTTCCAGAATGAGAAGTGAGACATGTTTTAAAACGACTGAGCAATTAATTAAGAAACATTTTATGTATGTTATTTTTATCTGTCATAAATTACACTTCTGCTTGGGTTTACTTCCCATGTGTGTCCGTTCCAGCACGTTAAGGATAATTAGAGATGATTTTGCGTGTCATTGCCCTTTTTAACATGTGAAGGATGTTCTGTTCTCCGAGAGGACTGTTAAACCTCTCGAATGCAGGAGCCAAGTCTTTACTATTATTGTTTGGGCTTATTTCGCTCTCGGAGAGAGAGGATTTTCTCAGCACATGGAGAAGAGAGCGATTCATTGCTGGAGTTTTGTCTCGGGGATTCGCGCTGGTGATGCTCGTTGCCATGTGGCAGCCTGACAGAGCGAGGAACTGTGGCATGTTTTGGCGTCCTGACCTGCGAGAGGAGCAGATTATTGTTTCGCAGAGTCTCGGTTTATTGATAATAAAACTGTCCTGCTGTAAGCTGTTGTTGTATTACTGAAGAAGAAATCCCACTACAAAGACCCAGTGAGCCACAGAGCGCCGTCCTTTTCCAAAAACTATTAAAAATTCATCAGTGAGCCACACTGCTGCATGCTGCTTGCTTCTGTAAACACACTACTGATCCCTTCTTTGATTAATGTTTGGTAAAAAAACTACAATACCCAGCTGTTTAAAGGTCCCATATTTTAGTTTTATTCGAAGTGTTAATTCCCATAAGGAGAAAGAACATGTATATAAACCATGTCAGTGTAGTTTTACATCTCCTCTCTCAGGTCGGTGAGCCAATCAGAAGAGAGGAGGCTCAGAGCCCGCTCTCTTTCCTCTTGTTTCCTGAGTGATCTAATAGAAATATAGCAGATTTCAATTAAACAAAGAGAGTGGTGACTGCTTTGTTGTGACATCACAAAGTTACAGGAAGTCCTGATGGCTGGTTTTAAGGCTCAGTTTCTGTATCCAGGCTGTGTGCGTTTCTCTGTGGACTGAGGCTTTGATACTTTCTCAGTATTAATATAGAAGCTAGACCTGATCTATAATCACACTACACACACTCATCTACCTTTTTATACTATGTGGGACCTTTCGTCTCCACTTTGATACTTTTGCATCACATTTCCATGTGATGGAGGGTTTTAAAAGAGATTCTCCTCTTGTGTAAAGTTGTGTGTGGAGTCGGGGAAATGGCCGAGCAGCTTGTTAATCAGTAGCTGAAGAGACACTAATCACTCTCTGCTCCGGAAAGGATGGATAACATCTGAATCGTGTGTGTGTTTTTTAACATTAGCATGCATGTGCAGGCCCTCAGGTTGCACGACTGTAGAGGTGTGTGTGTGTGTGTGTGTGTGTGTGTGTGTGCATGATTTCTATCCTGGGTAGACCTGTACTGAATTATGGCAGGAAAACCACAAGATTCCCACTTTCTTAACCCTCAGTGTGTTTAGTCTCCATGTAAATCTGAAGCCAAGGACAGGAAAGAAAACAATGGAAAGTGGAGGAGACAGTTTCCATCTTTTTTTTCTCTCTCTCTCTTTTGCTCTGTCTTTGTGTTTATATTGTGTGAAGCGAGTCAGAAAGAGTCATTAGAGAACCAGACCTACATTTTTATGTAACTCGCACAATGAAAAACAGTGCAGTGATGACGGCACCGCCGTTCTATCTCTTCACATACGTCCATCTTCATGCATTCGCCTGTGTCGGCCTTTCCAGCCCTGCGCGCGTGTCAGCGGTTAGGCTTCGTGATAAATCTTCCTGCCGCTTGACAACAAACGTCAGCGTCCGCCTGATTTATTGACATCTGAGGCTGGGGGATCGCTCTAGACCTCGGCTCACATGGCGGGCTGTCTCTGACACTCCCTGAAAGCCTGACAGTAGTTGAGCCACGTGGCTTCGGGGCTTTAGCCACAAAGCCTCGCTCGGGGAGCGGTAATGCTTGAGTGAAGCCCTCGACCTGCTGTTCAGCACAGCATCGATCTGGGGCTGTGTTGCACAGGTATTCGATCGTATGAAAGTGAGGGAAGACGCTGCTCAAAAAAAGAGATAAACACTCTGTTGAAAATCTAATCAAATAGATAAATCTTCTTGGTGAAGGACGGCAGCTGGAGACCCGGAGTCTAAACATCCATAAGAGGCCCAATGCTGTGCAATCTGCCTCTCTCACCATTGGTCCATATTTTCCAAAGAATCTTTGCTTAATGACTAAGAAAGTTTTGTGGTGGGGCTGCGAAGTCATGAGGAAGAGAGGTGGCGTGTTTTGTTGTGGAGAATTTGAGTATTTGGAACAAGCAGATCAGCAGCATGAAGATGGTGGATGGATAGCGACGTACAAGCCTCATTTCCTTTTTAAAAAATGACTTTTGTTGGAGCCATAGACCTCCATTATCGTCCAAAAACAAATGCATAAAACAATTATATTAATTTCACAAAGAAAAATGAATAAAAAAATACATCTTAAGGTCCATTTACTCAGTTTTCAATAAGTATGAGCCATCTCCATGACAACTGAGGAAACTCACCCTGAGATGTGGCCCAGGAAAGGAAATGTTGTTGTTTATTCTGTGTATTTTTAAGACTAAACTAATTAACCACTAATTATTTTTAAGAATCGGGTTCAATTTTGTTTATTTCCTATAAGACAAGATATTACTGGAAACCACTGAATGACATCATGTGTTTCAATCCTGCCTTTTACTAAGCTGCGCTGTGAGCAGTTTTTCTTGGGTTTTAAGGAGATTTGCTGCAGCCTCAGTCATTTGAAGTTAATGTTATCTATTCAAAAATCCACTTCTCAACGTGACTTAGTGGTGTTACACAATCAGCAGGCAGCTCGTCAAAGATCTGGAGAGGATAAGAGCGGTACTTTCCACGAATTCATTCAGAGAGAGACGGGACGAAGGAGCTGCTGGATTCAGATGGACTCGATGCAGAAGTAAATAAGCCGGTTCAAGAAAAGGAGGACGAGGAGAAAAATCGGTGAATTTCATTGATTTGATATCACGTGACGGCGTCGGCTCGGAGGAAGCAGGATACGTCAGAGACAGCAGGGCTCCATCATCAAAGCCCTGGTTGGCATTTTCCACATTTCCTGGTTATTCCCTGTAGAGAAATCCCCGCCCGGCCCAAAATGGTGCCCACATCCCACCACGGCTTTCATCCTAAGATGGATGGTCGTGTCCGGGGGTTGGCAGGGTCAGAGCTGTCACCACCGTGACGCTTCCCTTAACCTCATCACTCTTGTTATGGGACTCTGTTCTCTCTGTTTAAATGAACTAATTTAGGCCGACTATGTAGAGACTGTCCATGAAGGGAAGGGCAAAGCTTGGCACATAATCAAACACTAAAAACGACTTGTTGTCATTTTCTGATTTAAGGATTCTGTCTGACACGTTTTGATGTCCGTTTTATACTCTGACTTTTTGTTGTTATCTCCATTTCGGTTGGTTACATAACGCCCTTCTCCGCACGAGTCTCGAACATCATTTGCGAGATAAACACTTTGCATCTTAGGTCGCTGTGGACGATCTTTCCCCGACCTTTACAACGTGCCGTGAGTGTCTGAACATGAACGTGAAACAGTTTAACGATGCTGTCGCTACAGGTAGATACTGTTCTGCAAGATGAAATATTTTTGTATATATTTTCATTGTGTATTAAATCCAATGAAATAGCATCCACATCATTATATATTATGTTTAAAAAGGCTGTTACAAGATTCATTTATGTATCGATGAATTTAAATGTGCAAAATATGAAACCTGCATAAACAGATGTGAAATAAGTTTAAAAAAGAAAAACTTGCATGTTTATACCTCACATATTCTAATGCTGTTACATAAACCCATTTTTGTGTAAACCGTCCATCAGATAGAACGATGAGGACGATACAGCTGTGTTTATCATAATTGGAGGATTTCAGAGATTTCCCCTCCGTCTCTTTCCTCGTCTCTCGGTTATGAATGCAGTGGCCAGAAAAGCTCGGCGAACCCTGTGGAGTGACCTGGGTTTCCGCAGTAACTGGCCATAAAAAAAAAAAAAAAGTGATCTGATCTTCATCTAAGTCAGAAGTGCAAACAAACACAGTGTGCTTAAGCTGATATCACAGAAACAATGATAATCTTTTATGTCTTTATTGAACACAGCCATTAAATATTCACAGTGCTGGAGGAGAAAAAGTAAGTGAACTCTTGGATTTAATAAGTGGTTGAACCTCCTTTCTGGCTCCGATAACTTCAAACCAGCTCCTCTGGTATCTGCTGATCAGTGTTCAGGAGGAGTTTTGGACCATTCCTTCCTATTGTTCAGATGTTCTCAGGCTGTGTGTGTGCACGGCTCTGTCAGGCTCCGGGCTCCGACTCCACAAGGTGGATTTTCTTTGTTTTGAAGTCGTTCTGTGGTAGATTTACTTTGATGTTTAGAGTCATTGTCTTGCAGCATCACTCAGCTTCTGCTCTTTATTATCCTGCAAGAGACATCGATAAACTTGGGAAATCATTTTCCCCACGATGAAGCTCTTTTTGAAAACAATTCAACTTAAAGTTTTTATCAGTCCATAAAACATTTTCCCAGCGCAGCAGCTTGGTCCACGCGACCACGATGTGCCACCGCCATGATGGTAGAGTCGGCGATGTCAACCAGCTCCAACGAGTCCTTTAAGGCTTCAGCTGTTACTCTGGGCTTCATAGTCGTCTTAACTTCTAGGCAGAGTAGCCACAGAACTAAATCATCTCCATGTGTGGACGGTTTGTCCGACAGTGGACTGATGAATATCTGAACTCTTTTGAGATGACTCCGTAAATGCAAATCAACAATCCCCAGTTTTTCTGAGATCAGCAGATGCTTCATATGAACAGCAGACTCTAACCGAACGCCACCAATATAGTTTCATTGGCTGGACTCCAGGTTTGATAACTCCTCACTCCGTTTAGCGTTTGTTCCTGTTGTTAGTCGAGGGCTTCACATACTTTTCTCCAGCGTTTTAATGAGCTGTGAACGATTTGTGTGCCATTAGTTAAAATAGATTTATTGTTTGTTTTTTCATTTTTCTAATGGAGATGAAGATCTGACCATATTTGAAGATAAGTTTGTGCATGAATGATAAGTCTGTATGTGGGGTAAGCATTGAAGTAAGTGTGTGTGCGTGCGTGTACTCCCTATAATCTGATCAGCTTTACATTACTGTGGAGTTCAAAGGTCAGACTGTCTTGTGTGCTGTTTTTGCTACTTTAAAGGGCCAGTGCACAAAATTCAACACCTTCCTAATAGCATCTGATAAAGGATGCCATGTTATATTTTTCATTACACATTTGGATCTCGGCGCTAATTAGCATATTGACTTTGTACTTTTGTGTTTCTGTGACTCAAACGCACCTCAGGCAGCAGGGTCAGTAAGTTCCTATACATTATCTAACGTCTGCTTCATTATAGAGGCTGTTTCTACCAGTGCAATCCAAAGAAATCTGCCCCCCCCCCCACAACTTCTCCTTTGGTTTATATCACTGTCGCTATAAATAAAACAAACAGGGAAAAGCGCAGAGGATCAAAGGGGGTGAAAAAACATGAATGCCTCGTATGAACTTACAGAGAGTAAATGCTGCCTGACAGAAACAAAAATGTAGCGCTGTACGATGTCATGCTGCGGTACAACAACAAACGTATGTCGTACAGCCACAGAAGCAGATGCTGATTACATCATATCTTTTGAAAAGGCAGGTCTCTCTCTCTCTTGCCACTGTCCTCTGGGAGGAGTGGGGGGGGGGGGGGGGGGGGATGTAAAACCTCGTCTAATAACAAGAGAACAAACGAACCTGCCGCTGATTAATAGCTGTTTCATGTCAACAAGCTGCTGCTGGTCCATTTTTTTTTAGCTTGATGCTTAAGAGCCTGCTTTGTTTGTTTTATATTTTTTTTATATATATATATATATATATATATATATATATATATATATGTATTACATAATGCAAGTGTTTCCTCTACAATGCTCAGCAGTAGGTGTTTGTTTTTCAGCGTGTTTCTGCAGACGAGTGACCTTTTCAATAATCATTTTGAAGTGAGACATTCTCCCTGTAATCAGATTTTTAAAGAAGTATTTAACTGTAAAGAATGTTAAAATGCCATAGCGAGCTGAGGAATGTCTGAGTCACAGCCGTAACTAACGTTGACATGGAATTTTGATGTTTAAACTAATAAAGATAAAATAGCATCAACATTATGATCTTCCAGCGGGTGAATCAGTTGTTTTGTGGTTATAATCTAACATCTCAGACTGTCTTTACACTTGAGCTAAACTTTGTGGAAGTCGGCAAAATGCATCAGCAGAAATAACGTGACACTTTTATCAGTGGCTGCAGGGAGAGATTTTTTTTTTTTCCCCTTTTCCCTGCTGCAGACGGGAGATCAGAGGTCACGGTCGGCTGCAGACTCGTATCACTGGAACTGGTCTGTAGCTTTGGTCCTCATGTTGGAAGCAAGAGCTCTGATTTTTACATCCTGATTTTGCAGTCTGAGCTGATCACTTGCATATTTCAGTCAGTTGTTGGAGCCGGGGGCAGGAGTGTGACTGAAAAAGAATCTGTATGAAATGTTTTATATATGTATTACTAAAAAGAAGTTTAGATGTTTGCCAGTCATCTAAACCAGTGATTAGTTTGCAAATTTTATAGTCAGGACTCTCACAATGGGGTCTCGAGGTAAAATCCAAGTGGCAAACTTCCGAGCTGAAAAATGAGAAAAACAGGAAGTGCAGTTCCTCGTATGACCACTTGAGGCTGGCTCCAAAAGTGAGTCAATCCCCGTAGACTCTCATGTTAAACCCACCTTTTTGTCCATTTTTGGAATTAGCCGGGAGGTAGGCGGAGTCGGGC
Organism: Seriola aureovittata; assembly: GCF_021018895.1. Taxonomy (NCBI): domain Eukaryota; kingdom Metazoa; phylum Chordata; class Actinopteri; order Carangiformes; family Carangidae; genus Seriola; species Seriola aureovittata. The sequence continues at coordinate 16,016,515 of NC_079386.1, forward strand.
AGTGCCAAGATGGGGATGGTGAAGCAGTTCGCTCTGAGCTTCAAAACCGCCCTTCAGAAACCTGTGGGTGACATCACGGAGCCTACGTCCGAGAAAAATCTGAGAAAAATCAATTTTGAATGAACTGAACACAGCTGGTAGACATAGTCAAACGATGACAAGGTGTCACAAGTTTACAGTTCAGAAATCTTTGTCGTCATGGTTTGAGATCAGTCGGTAGGATACAAGAAACAAACAAACTTTTAAGGCTCTAAATCAGTGTCATACTTGATGCTCACAAATAAACACATGTAAACACCAGTCGTATGAGGTGTTTGGATAGCTATTGTGTTTTTCCAGGGAGAACAGGCTCAAGCAAAGACAAACACATACAGATGCATTATCATGAGTATCGGAGAGAACAGGAATCAAGATGTCCGACACATGGGGCCAATACGAATTTGCATGCAGGCACATACTGCACAGACACACACAGAGAAGCAGTACAAGTAAACTTGTGCATCTACATGAACATTTTTTGATGTTGTACATATTTTTGGAAGTTTACAAAGGCTCTTTGAACTCAGACTGAAATCGACTCATCACATCCATAATTATGTTGAATTAAGCCACAAAAATAAAACATAACATTCTGATTATTTGCTTTTTCTTTTTCTTTTTTTCGGAGAGAGCAGCGAGAGAATGTGATTACTGAAAAAGGGCTTTGATATATATATTTTTTTTTTTTTTCCCTGAGCCAGATTCCCCAGAGTGTTCTTCAAAATAAGATCATCTCTTTGTTCTGTCGACTTGCAGAGTTGATTGTAGGAGTAAAGACCTCGGAGAGATACGATAACAGCCCTTCTTTTAAATTACAGGAGGCGGAAAACATGAATCACCTTTTTATTACTTGTAAGTTTATTAAGTTGAGTTTTATACAAACTCTCTTCTGTTCTTTTCTACTTATCTCTGCCTCTCTATTCCTTGTTTTTTGTGATCATGTCATGTTGAGGACAGAATTGTTTTGACTGATACGAACATGTGTTGAGGTGTAAAGCGAGAACATAAGAACAAGTGATCAAAGAACCAGGAAGTAAGTACAGGCAAGGAGCTGCTCGTGAAGGGGAGAACATCCTGTTGACCTTTGGTTAGACAGGCTGGTGCATTTTAGCGCTGGCACTGTTGGTTGGTCGACAACAGTACTGTGCAAAGCTTTAGGCACTTTAGATATTTAGATTTTTATCCATCAAGCAACCATCAGGGAGGCAGCAGAGCAGCAGGACAAACACTACTCGACGGATTGCCGTGGCATTTTGTACAGGTCCGAACAGGCCTTTGGTGATCCCCTGATGTTTCCTGTGTCTTCCCATGATGTCGACATCTTTGGGTTTTCGACTCAGATATCTCAATAATTGTTGAATGAGTTGCCATGAATTTCGATAAGGACACTGAAGGACTTCACGGCTGATGATGTCCTAACATTTCTCATAGAACAACCATATGTTTTCACTTATTCAGTGCAATATCTTGAAAATTATTGGACAGATTGTATCTATATTTGGTTGCACACATTCATGGTTTATCCTACTGACTTTTGTGATCCCATGACTTTGGTTTTGAGTCTCTCAACAACAACTATTGCATGGATTTCAATGAAGTTCGACACACGTTCCGGTTCGAACTTTAAGACATTTGGCGACCCCTAAACTTTTCATCTAGTACCATCAGATAAATTTTAACTTCTCCACTACTTCATTTTCAGCTGTGCTTTGTTTTTAGTAAATGGTAGCATGTTAAACTAAGACGAAAACCGTGGCAAACTTCACCTGCTGAACGTCAGGATATTAACATTTTCAGCAAAAAGCATTTACAGCAATACTATTAATAGCATTAGCTTGACGTCACTTAAGACTAAACTAGACTAGTGCAATTTCCCCTTTGAGCAGGAAGTCATTGAATCATTGCGGTACGTTCACCACCGCAGCAGCAGAAATTAAGAGAGGAGGATGTTTTAGACTGTAAGCTGTGATGATGATTATGACGATGGGTGCGGACGTGGACGTCCTGTTTAGAGAAGAGAGGCGGAGTGAGAAACGCTTGTTATCGATATCCTCACTGGAATCTTGTTTCCTCTATCAGCGATGGCATTTCCTCGTCTCTCTTACACAAACACAGAGGAAAAAGACTCTGAAAGATGATGGAAAGGCATAATGTGATATGTAGCATGGTGATGTTAGCAAGAAAGACCCAAAGAGTAGAAGTTGGAGTCATCCACCATCTTGGAATTTGTGTCCAGTTTATTGGTGAAGATAAAGGCTGAAAGAAACTTAAATTGGGTGGTAAAAACCGGCAGGTTTGAGTCTGGTATTTAGCTCATAGAGAAATTATTTTAATGCCATGCTCAGAGGCCAATCAGTAAAATGACGTTGGTTATGGTTATACCACCTTTTTGTGTCGTACGGATGCTAGCATGTTGTTGACTTGATAGCAATCGCAAAAAGCAGGGAAACTCAGGCTGGTTGTGTGATTGCAAAGTTGTTCTTGTGAAGATTTAGAAAATATTTTGCATTGACAATACAGCATTTTATCTTAAACTGGAGTTTAATGACCTGGAAACATGGTTAGCAAGGCGCTAACTGACAGTTAGCATGCTAGCTACCCTGTTCAGCTGTTTTTTAAATAAAAACAACACATTTTTCATCCACTTGTGGATTACAACTGAATGTATGTCACCGTCATTACAGAAGTGTTGCTAATTTGTTAGCTTTCTCCACTTCGTATGGACTTTCTAGTGTTTATCATTTCCTGCCTAAAACTGTGTGAACTTTGAGAAGATAATTTGCTTAATTGTGTGGTGGTGATGTGGATTTACTTTGTTGCCGTGTGAGGAAAATCCAATGATCACGCCATTCACTTTCAAATGAATTTAATTCATTGTCTATTGCGATCAATAATTTGTTCTCGTTTGACCAGCTGTTCTGACCAAATCCTGTGTTCACTGATTGTGTAAAAGGGCATTAGACATTATCACATCTCCCTCAACAACATGCAGGCATCAGCTGATCAGCGAAATGCTCTCCAGTTGTCCCGTCTCTATGGTGAAGGCAGTTATATGACAGGGACTCACCCAATCTGACTGTAATTTAGGAGACAATAATTCTTTATCTACTTGATAAAGAAGGACTCCGCGACCTTTCCTTCTGCTGTGTCTCCAGAAATAAAGCATGAAGGTGAATGAGTAATGCTCTTCATCTCTAAATTACTGCAGTCAAGTGAATTACAGGTAGGTATTAATTGTGTACTTGGACCCGGCTGCTGAAAGCCATAAAATGATAACACGGAGCTTTTTGATCACTTAGCATGAAAGAAGAAATTAAAAACAAGAAGAAAATAAACAAAGACAACAAGTGAGGAAGCAAAGTTTTTAACCACTTGCTGCTCAGCCAGTGTGTTTTTGTACGTGCTTCATTATACACACAGAGCACTTAGCTGGATGCTTAGTCACATTAGCAGCATTAGAGCAGTGATCCACAACCCTCAGTGCATGTAACTTTAAAGTCAAGAACACCACATTTACCACAGCCCCAGGTGACTTTTGCTTCTATAAATATCTTGTGTGTGTGTGTGTGTGTGTGTGTGTGTGTGTGTGTGTGTGTGTGCATGTGTGTGTGTGTGTGTGTGTGCATGTGTGTGCCGTCAATAGCTTCACACCTCTAAGCACATCTAGTCAGGAAACTGGTGCAAATTCAGAGTGTTAGGTGTCTGCAAGCGAGTGCAAGTAATTACATCTGCTCCTGTTGCTGCAATGAGTAGCTTGTAGGTCAGTGATTTTACAGGTGTCATTAACCGAAGGTGTGGACTTCAGTCGGTGGAGGATTCATCTGACAACTTCGTGTGTAACTTGTAAATACCTTTTATTTTCACGTAAAAACAATCAGGATTGAACTCTGTCCTCTCTTCCTTTGCCTGTTTACTTACTTACTTACTTACTCTCGAGTGCACTTTCAACTTAAGCTCAGGTCTTCACCCCAGTGTTTTACTTAAACTCTATTTACTGGATGACGGTGTGTAATGAGGAAGGCTTTGCACTTCCCCTCAGAGCTGCGCAGCTCGTTGTTTTTGATATGCAACCTGCAGTTTTTACTGTTTTCTTTCAGCATCGAGCAACTTTGTGAGTGAAGCAGCTGTGAAAACCCACCGTACAACAAGCTGGTGAACATTTAGCTGCCAAAATGCCAGATATTTTCCCTCAGGAGTTGGTGGAAACATAAACCGAAGCTAACATGAGTGAATATCATCACTTAGTCATGACTCCATATCGATGCTAACGCTGCTCTGAGTCTGCTTTTTTATTGCAACACCTTTATAAGGTGATAATGTCGATGTAGGACAAGTGTTTGCAGCTCTTTGTGTTGCCCTCACAGTGGCTAAAAAAAATCAGTTAATGCAGGTTAAAAGACTGGTTTGCAGTTTTAAATCAAAAAGTCAGACCCATAAACATTGAAATAGTTGCTGTAATCATTCCCTCCTAATGTGCTTTCAGTGTAAGTGATGGGGGACAGAATCAACAGACGCTATACAAACATTTATCTGAAGCTAATGCGCAGCTTTAGCCACAAGTTGGACAAAACAAATAAATATGCTCCAAAATTAAAGTCTTTTTTAATGCACTTTTTAACGTTTGGGGAAAGATAAAGTAGGAGATTATATTCAGATAAAGGTTTGAATGCATTTTAGCACAGAGGGATGAATGTGGGTTTTGTCACTTATAATAAAAGGAGGAGCTCTTTTAATGGCTAATATGATCGAGAGAAATGATCACAGTAAATAAAACCTGTTTCAGTCCTTATATGGTCAACTGACTTTTGTTTTTTGTTTTAAGAAAGTCTTGAAAACTTGTAAACCTTTTCCTTTAAAGTCAAATGTCCGCAGAGTGACTGATATTCTTAATCAGGGAGCATTTGTGCATACAGCCTTTATTTGGAAGTAAAACATTGGAGTGTGTGTGAAGCTTGTGTGCGAAGAGAAATAACATCATGGAGGCTGGATTGATGATGATGATGATGATGATTTCATGATGAAGATGTGCAGTTAAAAAGTTCTTCAAATTGTTAAACTGCCGATTACTGATGCGCTCGTTAAGCGTTTGTCATTTTATGCCCAAAAACAGCCTGATGCTCCGTCACGGCAGTCGGTCCTGATTACAGCACAACAGTGAACAGAGTCTCTCCGTTAAATCATTATTTTCACAACACGTCTTGAACGGACAAGAAGCATGACGCCACTTTCTGCCTCTTTTCTCTCTTCATGCTGAAGAGAAAAGGAGAATATGATCTCTATGCTGATTGCAAGCGATTAACTTCCTCTTTAATCTCAAATCCAGGCTCCTTTTTAAACGTTCTGGAAAAGGACCAGACACCAATTTAGTGTCCTGGCATGGTTATCACTGTTTATAGAAGAAAATAATTTACTGCCAGTTTGGTGGTTTTTCTGTTTTTGGCAACAAGGTTTAAAGAAGAACATGAGAAAACCCCCCCCCCCCGTCTTTTTGACTTTAAAAAATGATTGGGTTTATCTGAAAAATGTATCGAAGGCTGATGCTCTTCATTCATTTCACATACTGGAAATATAAAGTTTTATTTCCCTGTGCATCAGTTCATGTTTTAATGAATGAATCCTTTAGTCTCGTTGTACATTGTTTCGCCTGCAGGTGGCGGTGTAGTCAACGAAGTTCACCACGCCGTCCTGACGTGGATATCCTGCCTCAGCAGTGTGTGTGTGTGTGTGTGTGTGTGTCTGTGTGAGCGGTGCCTGGTCATCATCCATCCTGTTTTTGAAGCCGACAGTCGGAGTCAGCACATGAGTTAGAGGACATGAGATACGTGACCGTGCGACTCAAAGGCGTGACCTTTGACCTGGAAATGTATGGCACAGTCGCTGGAAGTTGGCAGGATCAAAGATGATAGGGAGAAGCCGGAAGAAGAGACGGAGAATAAGCTGACTCACGCGCAACGACAGGGTGATAGCCATGAGATCAATGGAAAAAAGGACAGGTCAGGGGTCAAAGGTCAAGATTATTTCTACTGTAATAAGCACATTTCTACATTATGGAACAGCGAGGCTGGAGCCGGAGGTTCATTGTATTTTTATATATGTTTTTACAAAGATTATTTTAAGACAGTTTCTTCAGTATTTGACAGAAAAGAGAAATTTCAACAAATCTTTTCATCAGATTTGATAAATTCATTTATTTTGTTTCTTTTTCTAATAAAGAAAAAGAAACAGAAATTAATTCACTTTAAATGGACATTTTTTCGCAGCTGATTGGCAGCAGGTAAAAACACGAGGTGAAATCAATGAGGCTTCATTTCGTTATTAGTTTTATCTGGGACGTCCAGGTTGCTTACACAACACAAACTCTGGACCATTAAAAATTGATCACAAATAAGATTTAAAACCATGTCCAGAGAAAACGCGACACGTTCAAAGTCTTAGGATGATCTCAGTGAAAAAACACGGATTCCTTTTTATATAAAAAGCATTGAAATCTTCAAACGAGGTCAAAGCAAATGGCCGTAGCCAGGATTTTAGAGATGCTAAGTCACGGCCCAAAATCCCCTAAAGAAAAACACCACTTCAAGAAAGTTCAGCCATAAAGACGTCTGTTTTTATTATTTGATTATCTGAGGCCAGAAGAGATAAAACTGAGCAGTATTTCACAAGCAAAAGCAACAAATAAAGAAGAGTCAGGATATATATTTGCGTGCGCGTGTGTGTGTGTGTGTGTAGCAGAACTCTAGCAGATTGGGAACCACAGCCTTGAATGATGGTTTAATTGTTGGCCCATATCTCCTCAGTGAGATAAACCCCAAGACAGATATACCCAGGTCATGACCTTTTGATCCTCCGTAGTAGCTACAGCTCCGCTCAGACTCTCTGAAAACTCTCTTTGTTTTTTACTGGTCACATGTAAAAACGAAACACAAAGACTGAAGCTGTTTGGATTGTAAATATCAAAATGTCTGACGTTTATATATTAAACTGATATTTTTTGGCAGCTGAAAAAGCAGGTTAGGTTAAAAAAGACTGAAGATAAGAAGTGAAATGTTTTGATTCTGTGTTTTTCAGTCTAATTTTAAGTCGCTGCTGTTTTGATTTGTTTTTGTTTAGTCTCCGTGTCCGTCTGCAGCGTGATGTTTATATGTCGTTCTTCCCCTGTGCTGCGACTGTGTTGTCTTGAAGCCATTTTGACTTGTTTACCTGTCCTTTAGTGTCGTCCGCTCTTATTAGATAGTCGGGGGCGTGACACCTGAACTCTGTCCGGGGTCGACCGCAGAGGTCAGGAGGTCGCAGTGTCGTCCATTTTAACTGCTGTTGTTTTGGGCCACACAGCTGGACTGCTGACAGACATTTTCCAGGCTTGTTTTCACACACACACACACACACACACACACACACACACACACACACACACACACACACACACACACTCTGGCCTCTGCACAGCTGTAGGAAAGAATGTGATTTGCACGCTGGATTTTTTTCAGTTAATTAATTACTATACAAGCAAAACGTTCACAAGCCAAACTTATCCAGGTGCTGACGACCTCAGCTCATCCTCCACCATTTCTCTATGGAACAAAAATGCCTAAAGTAACCATGGTAACCAGAAGCTCCTTCATTTTATCATGACTATCTTCCATGATGTATCAAGACAGACTTTAAAGGTCACATCGGGGCATCGATTAATGTTTGTTAAAGCTGCACTAATCAATACTTTGTAGTTTCCTGAAGTTCTGCTGAGCGTTTGAGCGTCTTTTTAGCTCATTGTTTTGGTTTTCAGCGCTGTTCCCAGCCGCGTAGAGATGAAGCTGGTAGCTAGCTGGTGAACGTAGCGTAGCATTTAGCTGGATGAGGCTAAAAGGAGAGTGAATATTGAACTTTGGCCTCAAATTACTAGTAATGTTGCTGTATGTGATAACAAGTCAGAGTTCCTGTTTTGAATCTTTCTCCACTGTCCGCAGGCAGCTACATAATAATTACTGCTACTTTTACAGTTGTATTTTTGATGCACATTTGCATTTAAATATGCTAAATACTGACCGTTCACTCGACTCCACCAGGGGAAACTCCTCCTTCCTCCTCCTTCTTCTTCTTTCTGTCTTTCTCACCTCTTCCTCCTTCTCTCTTTGTTTCCTTCCAGTTTTTTTCTGCACCATTTTCCTCCTCCTCGTCTGCTGCTACTTCTTTCCTTTTTTTTCCTTCCCCCTCTCAGCGCCGTCTCTCCTGTCCGTCCTTTTTATAGAGCTTTTATCCCGTCGTTTTAATCCTCCTCCCACTCACACTCTCCCACACTCCTTACCTCTCCCTCTCCATTCCTCCTTCTCTCTCTTCCTCCGGTTCCCCTCTTCCTCTCCCTCCTACCCCTCTTCCTTCCACCTCCTTCTCTCCTCACCTCATTTCCTCAATTACATCTTCTTTTTGTCCCTCCTCTCCTTCCATCCCTCCTTTCTTTTCTCTCCTTATTACCTTCCTTCCTTCTTTTCTTCCTTACTCCTTTCTCGTTCTTTCGTTACCTATAGCCATCCTCTTATACCTCTGTTCCCTCTTTCTTCCTCCTTTACTTCCCAAATTCATTTCCTCACTCTCTTCCCTTCCTACCTGCTTATATCATCTTTCTTTTTCTTGCCTCCTACAACCTTCTCTCCCGCCTCCTTTTCTTATTAATTACCTCCTTTTCTTCCTTCTCTGCTTCCCTCAACTTTCTTGCTCCCTCTTTCCTTCCCTGCCTCCTACTTTCCCTCTTTATCTATTTCCTTCACTCCATCCTTTCTGCCTTCTCTGCATCCTGCCTCATTTTCTCACTTCCTACCTCTTCCTGTCCTCCCCTCCAGCCTCTTTTTACTCCCTTTTTCCACTCCCTTCTCTCACCATCCACCTCTCCTTTTCTCTTCTCTTTCTCTTCTCTCCCTTCATGGCTCTTTGCCTCTTTTCCAATCTCATATCTAGTTTCTCCTCTCCTAACACCTTATGTCCCTCACCTTCTCCCTCATTCTCTCCCTCTTTTAATTTCTCCTCTCAGTCCTTCCCTCCATCCTTCCCTCCCACTGTGGTCCCTCTTTCCTTCCCCTCCCTCCTCTCTCTCCTCCCTTCTCTCTTGTGTTTTATGTTCTCAGCTCCTGGAAGTCAAGTCAGTGCGCGGCGCTCCTCCTCCTCCGCTTAATCTAACTGACTGCTCAGCCCTCCCCAACCTTCCTCTCCCTCCCCCTCTCCCTTTTACACTCTGTCTCTATCTCTCTCGCTCACTCGCCTCTCTAACTGCTCGTCCGCTCATTCAGCCCAGTGTGGAGATGCATTCGTGACTCTGACCAAAGTCTGGATAAACGGGGCTGAGAAATCTGCAGCGAGCGACTGCAGGGGATTTTAACTGAGAGTAAGTGACACCCTTATACAGACTGTGTGTGTGTGTGTGTGTGTGTGTGTGTCTCTTAGCTGACACTGTTTGCTGTGTGACTTTTATCTGTCTAATTCAGTGTGAAAAATTTAATGGATGAGGGAATTATCTCAGTTTGTGTGTGTGTGTGTGTGTCTGAACCAGAAAGCTCAGAAAAATATTCAGACACTGAAGAAACATCTAAACATTTTTGTGATAAGATATTGAATGAATTGATTTGTTAAAGGAATTTTGTTTCCAAAAGTTATATTTTATGCAGAAAGTGAGACTTTTATTTCTAACACTCATGGGAGCTCTGTTTGCTAAAATTAGACAGATGCTCAACTTTGTAAACACCATTAATTCAGGCTTTTTAAAGACGGTAAACAAGGTTGCCCAATTAATTCCTCCAAAATGAGGCCGAACTTTCCTCCGAAAGAAGGAAATCTCACATGGTAAATGTTTGAATCTGCACATATTCTGGTGAGAAAGAAGTTAATAAGACTTGTTTACAGGTAAAAGGTGATTTACACTAACTCAAAGTTGACTGTTGTATTTTGTGGCAAAGAAAAAATGTAGGAAATTTCATTCTGTTTTAAATGAAACTTTTTTTTTTAATTTAGTTGCTTTCCTGCTTAAAATATGAACATTTTCATTGTGGAGCACACACACACACACACACACACAGAAAAACACACCACACTTGCACCAACTGTAAGCATTTGGCATCATCCCACTAATCCACTTCTATCATTATTCATCCTCTGACCTAACTTTGAATTCCAGACAAGAGAGTCTGTGTCATCCCCAAAAAAGTGTGTGTGTGTGTGTGTGTGTGTGCGCAGTGCCAGTTTAGTCAGAAGTGACACAATAGAGCTGCTGTGTCGACGCAAGACTCGTGTCAGTGGCTCAGCCTGAAGACTTTAGTGCTGCCAAGGGGCCTGTTATTGTTGCCTGTGTGTGTGTGTGTGTGTGTGTGTGTGTGGTGTGTGTGTGTGTGTGTGTGTGTGTGTGCGTAAATGAGTGAGTACCTTTTGCATACTAATGCGCCTGAGGCCTCAGTTGTGATGTGTTTCTTTTCGAGAGCATCCTAATGAGAGCAGCCGCCGCTCCTAATTAATTTGATGAAAACACAACGTGGAGCTGAATGATGTGAAGATAATGTTCTCTCATTAGAGAGGAATCGTTGAGCAGGAAGTGACAGCGTTATTTATGTGTCCGTCGGCCGAGATAATGAGCGGGAGGACAAAGCGTAAAAGAAACATGGTCGTGTTTTCAAGGGTGATAATAAACCTCTTGTAATGAATGCTTAATGAACTTCCAAAGTCGGCTCGTCCTTCCTCCGCTCTCATGCATGTGTGGCGGAAAATAACTCGTCCCTGTACGAGCTTTATTCACTTGTGCTTCCCTCACAACACTTCCTGGAGTGTTTCCTCAGCACTGATGTGAAGAAATGAAGCATGAGGGAGAAGCAGGTCAGTTTCTGCATTAGTGATGTATTTTTAGTTTAATACAGACGTGGTAGAGAGAGAGAGAGAGAGAGAGAGAGAGAGAGAGAGAGAGAGAGAGAGAGCCTTCAGTAAACTTCATTGTCCCTCGCCAGCGGAGCAGCAAAGCCTTCACAGGGCAGAGTGGGGAGATGGGAAACGGTTTGTTTGGTCAGTTTTAACTCTGATGCTTTAACATGGCATCACTGATTTGAATGATGTAGGAGTTATGTTAGGGAATCTTGATTTCATGCTTCTGTAAATACAGATAATATAACACATCATCAGCCCCAGGAGAGATCCCACCATGACGCACAGGGGGCTTTTAAAATGAGCGCCACAGTCGCTTGTTCTCTTCCCGTGTTTTGTATCATAGCAGACAAAGACAAAGACCTGTTGTCGAGACTCCTCCCAGTTTTCAACAGTGGAAATCTTTGACGAATGTGTTTTTTTTTTTTTACCTGCAGTGTCCATTCTTGCAAAACAATAACTGAGGCACCATAAAAACCTGTTTTTAATCACAAAGTTAAAAGTGAGTTTCAGTACAAGACGGGAGCGTTTTTTCTTTCACGTTCTTTCCTTACCTGAGGTGTTCAGCTTCAGGTGGTGAATCCCAGTCTCTGATGTCACTGGGCAGTTACCTCAAAATATATGACGCAACATGAAAATAGTAGAATATAACAGTAATTTGAAGGAGACAGGGAGGCAAGATTTAGACAATATCAGCTTGTTAATGACCAATCCATACATTCTGTATGTTGGGAACCGGGAAATAAATCGAACATGAGTTAAGAGGAGGATTCCTGCTCCCTCCTCACCAGTCACATGTCGTGCTGCGTGTCTCAGAAATGATCTGATTTGGGAAGAACTTATGATTTTATGATCAGTTAATCTGACAAAAACACAAATATCATGTGGTCTGACTCCAGTGTTGTGTTGAAGGTCCTCACCTAAACCCTCACTCCCACCTGCAGGAATCTAGTCTCCAAATGGCAACAGTTAAAACTTTCTGATAATTTAGGGAAAATAAATGACCTCATCATCACCCTTTGCAAATGAAAGAGAAGGAACAGTGGTAATCTGTCTCACTTGAACTGTTTTGCCAAGAAGTGGGGACACTGATGTTAATGATGAGAAGCGTGGGGGGGCATAAACACAAGCACCCATGGGAGAGATGATTATACACAGTCACATTAGCAGCAGCTTGATGGAGAGGTGGAGGTGAGAGAGAGAGAGAGAGAGAGATGGAAACGGAGAGGGAAAGGCAGGGAAATGAGAGGCAGAGAGAGAGAGAGAGAGATCTGACGGGAGGCGAGGAGAGAGACTGAAGCATCTGTTAGCGATCAGAGTGCAAGTCTTTTACTTTATCACTTCATCAGGCGAGGGCCACAAACACACAGACCTTACGCAAACACGTCATGGCATCGCAAACACACATTTTTAAGCCTTTCAGCTCATGTTTAATGCAGTGTAACAAACACTGAGGATATTATAACGGTAAATCTTAATTTCACAATTGGCTTTATTTCAAGTGTCCAAAAGACTCCGGTGCAGACGCACACACACACACACACACACACACACACAAGTGTGAACACAGTTGGTTTAAGCAGATGCTGCTTTGTATGTATGACGAGTCCCCCGAGTCCTCCCGCCAGCGTCTCCTTCCTGTTTGAGCATTAGCATGTCGCCTCATCTCACCGCAATTTAACAAATGGGGTTTCACCTTGATCGGTGACCTGTTTCCGTCCAGACCTCGTCTCCTTCTCTGAAGAGAAGAGTTGCTGCTTTGTAAACATCAGCTTGTGACGGCGCAAACAGATTTTAAGGCTCCGCTGTCATCGGCGCCCTGGAAATGATGCGTTTTTGAATTCGAACCACGGCATCATCAGACTCGGAAAGACTTCAATGTTTATGTGCAGGAAGGAGACGAGGATAATGAAATACTGTGATGGAAAGCAAAGGTGTTTGAGGTTCATCCTTTTTGTAATTTTCATGGTGATGTGTTTACACTATAGCTTTCTATGTAAACATGCCTTATGTTAGCTAGCATATTGGCGAGCTAACATTAGCACATTAAAAACCAAATAGTTTTCGGCCGAAAAGCATGATCTCGACCCTGTTGCTGTTGGAGGAGGGGCGAGGAGGGCAATGATGTAAATTGCTGAATATTTTCTTTTTTCTTTTTTTTGCTTCCTCTAGCGTTAGCAAGGGAAGCGACCAACAGGGTTTTAAAAATGTGGTTGTTCCTATCCTTTTCTTTCGAATACAGTTGTTCATCTTTTTGTGCTGATGATACAACCACAAGATAATCACGGTCGGTCGCGGCTTGGGAAGGAGGGGGGGGGTCTATGTGGTAAATGAGTCGCACTTGAACTTCTGGAACTACTCCTGGACGACTTAACTTCATTTCTAGGCCACTTTTCTAGATGGCCAGGTCATCAGGAGTATCAGATTCTGTGGTCGTGCTTAAATGAGACATCAGTTAACATAGCAATTGCCTCGTTATCTCAAGGACTCGAATGTAACCACGTCTTTTCTCAAGCTCGCAGAAATGCGTCTGTTTCTGTGAAGTGTAGTTCTGGTTCACTGTACTCCCCTTTCCTCCGTCCGTTCCTGTGTGGTTTGTCTGTCATGCGGTTTTAATTGTCTCCCTTCCCTAGTTCCTGGTATTGACTAAAGCCACACAAGGGGACAGAAAATCTAAAGAGGGAGATCCGGACTCAAGATTGTTGAATCTATTCTTTAGAGTCCCCTCCGGGAGTCAGGGCGGGCTTTCACAAACCACACCAGTGTGGTCAAAAAATGTATCGCATCGCCACAGTCTTGGTGTATTGTGGGTATTAAATTACAGCGTGTTGAAATGTTTTTCACCATTAAAAAAAACGAACGCAACAAAGGAGCCAAACGACGCCGGACGCGGCACATTATCCACACATGAGTAAAGCAAATCCATTATTATCTGAAGCAAGAGTGACTCGGCACAAGTGACTGATCGCAGCGTATCAATGGGAAAGCTGATGGCTGACGGATCTGTTTTGCATGCATTCATGACCGATGGCCTGAAGCCTCATGAAGAATGTGTGGCTGGGTTAAAGAAGGTGAATGTTGTAGAAGTAGACGACATAGAAGTGTCTGATCATTTTAGATCTTGTGTTGAACGTAGAATTTGAGTTGCTGTTTGGTAAAACTGTACACGAGTAGGAAATACTTTAAATTCCCTTTGTGGAAATTTGTCTCACACTTCACACTTAAGTTCCAGAAACGATTCATGCATCGAGGTGCAAAGCGATATCATCTACACGGTGACTTGATATCCTGTGACGGAGGGTGGAAGTTGGAGCTCGCAGCGGGGGAACATGAAAGGCCGGTCTGTTCGAGCATCATCTGAAGAGTTGAGTGTTTTCCTAACGTGATTTTCGCAGCGGACTGTGCCAAATGAGAAATTTGAGTTTCCAGCTTCAGCAGGCAGTCGTCTAAGTAGTCCTGTGTTGTTGGACAATTTGATAAAGTAGTTCCCAGGGTGCCCTGTTGTGCAACTCTTGTTTGGAAAGAAAAGAAGTTGGGAGCTCTAATAATCTGGACTCTGAATATTATTAAACCAAATATTGTGTGTGCAGCTAGCTAAAAAAGAAGAAGAAGAAGAATTGGCATGCAAAGTGTTTCAGTTTGTGAATCAGTGTGTGACTGCACGCTGACATCAACAGAAAGTAAACACAAAGACTTACATTCTGCCAGTTTACATCGTTGGCACATGTAGGTGCCAATCTGTTACAGAGAGGAAAAAATACATGAGATGATGCAAAGGTTTACTTTCTCTAAACAGACCGACGATGAGTCATCTCATTCTAAATGTCAGTTCTTATCCCTGGCATTTTTAAAACCACCTGTGCGGTGACGAATATCTTATTTTGATCCAGGGCATGAATCTGTACATCTGTTACACCGAGAGAGAGAGAGAGAGAGAGAGAGAGAGAATATACCAGCTAATGCATAGGTTCACTTTCTCTTAGCCTGACCGATGCGTCACTTTGGCTAAATGTCAGCGCTAACCCTCGGTCAGACGAGGCCTCCCCAGCCTCTGTGGGTAACTTTAATCCAGTGTCACCACAGTCCGTTGGTCTGGTGACGTTCAGCATTAAGGCCGAGGCCGATTTTATCCCAGTCCCCATTATAGACGTGAGACAGTCGCACTCATCTGGAAGTAAACATCCACGGGGACTTGCTGAGGTGGAGATGAAGACTGAAAATCTCCTCCTGTGTGTTAAGGCCATATTGGGGAACATAGATTAGTATAAGAACTCCTACATGTCGTTCTCATAGTCTGGAAAAAACATCCGTCGGGGCCAAAGACAGAAACCAGAGAGCTACAGTAAGACTTTAATTTGTGATTCCAGGTACAGTATAAATCCTGGAGCGGTTTTTATTCGGAAAAACTGTGTATACGAAAGTTACAGTGGCAAAAAGCACCTGCACCTACAGAGCATTGTCTAACGATGAAACTCTTCCCATGCATTTGAACGCATCAGTCCCCGTTTCATGGTCAGACGTGTTTTTAAAAGCTTCATTATGCAAGATTTCTTACACAGGGGGGGGTCCACTAATTTTACACACCAGGCCTTGTTTACCAGTCATGAGGAGTCGGCGTGTGAAAACAGATGTCACAGCTGTCAGGTTGCATAATGGGAAAGTTTTTTTGTTTTGTTTGTTTGTTTTTTGTTGAAACCCTTTAGCATCGAGTTGTTCTTCTATTCCACACTGTCGAACCATATTACACACAGCAGCCTGTATATTATTTATCAGTTTGAATCACTGAAGCTTTATTATCTCTAAACGGTCAAAACTCAAGACTCCATCCATCGTTTTGTGCGTTACTTTATCCTGTGTTTCCTCAAAGTTCAGCCGGACTCGCAGTGTTTGGCATCGTGGGAAACTTTGTGATCTTCACTAGAAAAGAAATAAAAGTTTGTGGGTTTGAGAAATGTTTAGCTGCACAGCGTGAGTCTGTACTGACTGTCCTGCTGGGAGGGCAGCGATGATGAAGGTTTTACCAAAGGTAAAGGTTTACTTCTACTCTTCAACATTTCTGATGGAGATATTCTACTTTTTACTCGACTGCATGTATTTGATAGATTTAGTATTTCACAGATTAAGTTTTGAGTGTTATAGTTTCTGGCTTTCACAGAGAGCGGTTCCTCTTCTCCAATATTAACCGGATCGACTGCGTCTGTTGACGGAAATATCACTTCCTAAATTGAGTTTTGCAACGTTCCTCAGACTTGATATATTGTTTTCCTCAACGGCTTCGTGCAGGGATTTCACCACACAACGCACTGCGCGCATAAATCAAAACCACATTTCAGTCTGATGGCTTGAACGGGTCGCGAGGCCCCGGACCCTCAGATCTGGAGTGTGTTTGTCTGGATCTCGTTGACCTGTGGTGGCTGCATCTCTCCATCAAACACGATGCCTTTACTCCCTCGCTCTTTCACTCCGGCTCAGATGTTTTTCCTGTTTTCTTCTTATTGCGTCTCTGTTATCCTGCTTCACTCTGTTCTTATTCCCTGTTAACTGCTGTGTATATACTGGTCCCAGTCTACCTGTCTACTCCAGTGCTGGTTCATGTGTGTGTGCGCCTCTGGACTCATGGAAGACAGTATGGCTGCATTTGAACCCTCCAGGCTTTTTGTGTGCGACTGCAGGGAAAAAAAAAAAAATCCTAAAATTAACTCTGACTTTAAAGATTTTGAGATTAACCCAGAATAATCTCCATGGGGAAGCTGGATCACTGCACACAGAAAAAGGGGGTCACATTATACATGGCTCCGCTCCGACAGAGTCTCAGGAACTTCATTAACTGGAGCTCAGCCTGTCTAAGCATTTCTACTTTTTCCAGATAAATACATCCACTCAAAACAAAACACAAAACCATCTCTTTCAGATCACAGAGAAGAAAAACACAATCTCCAGCTCGCCACTGGGGAATATCTAAAAAAGTTTCATCCACTAACAATAACTCAGTAATATTATAAGTATTCTTTTCTTCAGTTGCACCCAGTTTAACAGGGGCGACACAAATAATTCAATACACATGCACAAAGGCTGAGATATCCTTGCTTATGTTTGCAAGTATGGATCAAGCTCCAAAAACACCAGATTACACATTTCGCTTTCATGCATCTCCACTGTCGTTCCGCTGTCGAGCTGATACAACCCTGATGACATGTTTTTAAGATCATTTTCTCAGACTTGACAAGGCTGCACTTTGTTATACGCTGAGTAAACTGCTTACGTAATAAATGCGTGGAGTCCCCCCCCCCCCCTTTTTGAAAAGGAAGGTTAGACGAGACATTCATTGTGCAGAAATCTCAGGGACAACAGACAAAAGTGAGTGTGGCACAAAAGGGGAAAGTAATAAAGACGTAGGCAAAATGATGAGAACTAAAAACTGAATAAAAGGGAAAAAACCTGGAGTGAATTGTTAGTTTTTAAAGGTTAAAATGTTTAAAAAGAAAAAGAAATTCACACGTAGCAAAGTCGATTTAATGTTGTATATAAAAGAAAATGTCGTGACACCAGAGGGGGAATAAAAAGGTTTGAGCTTGTTCTTATTAAACTTAAACTTGACATTCATTAAACTGTAAGAACACAGAATCATTTGACCCTCTGATCCTCTGATTGGACATTTACGAAGAGCATTCAGCCGCTTTGTGCCATCGAGAGTTATTGACCGTGTGATTACGACTCCTCGCTTCTGCACAATGGATGGATATATGTTGTAGCTTAAAGCACAAGGTCTCGTTAAAAGCAGGGACAGAGTTGAGCGGTTGTGAGTCACTGTTAGTAATTGAATTTTTTTGGTTCCTTTTTAACTTGATGGTTGGTTGATAATGTTCACTGATTACAGCCACTGCAGATTTCCATCTTGTCTTTTAAGCTTTTGGTTTTTTGGTTAAATCCTCGGAGGGAGCAGAAATTTTGTTCCTCCATTTACCTTTCTTGATCTTTACATTCTTTCCTCGTTAACCCGTCATCCTCCGCTCTCGCTCCTCCACAGGGGGACCACACGTGGGCGACCATGTTGGGACAGAGCGTGCGGCTGCAGCCGGTGCCCATCCAGAGCCTGTCGGAGCTGGAGCGAGCCAGGTTACAGGAAGTGGCCTTGTACCACCTGGAGGAGCGGGACCTGGACGTCAAGATCAGCATCCCCAGAGGTACGAGAGAGGCTAAAGCCTGGAGTCAATTAACTTAGCTTAGCATAAAGACTGAATACAGCTAGCCCGGCTCTGTCCCTAGTTAGAAAATACACCTACCAGAACTATTAAAGGTCACTGTGTTTCCAGTATCTAAGTTGTTCAATCTCTATAAGCAGAAATGTAGAAATATCCAGCTACTAGCGGTAGCTTCATATTTAGCTTAGACATGAGAGGGGCTTTGAGCTTCCCATATATTTCACTTGTAAGACGCTTTCAATAAAAGTGTCTCACAAACCAGAGAAATGTAAATAGATTTAATAAGGGAGGGGTAAGTGTTCCTAAAATGATTTCCAAAGTTTCATGGTATTTAGGATTTGGCTGCCAAAGAGCAACTTTTCCCTAAACAGGAAATTCCCAACTTCATATTAGTCTTTGGTCAAAATGTTCATGTTTGGTAATTCTCAGTCTTTTTGTGTTTATCGTTTGAGATCTTTCACATCTTGGCTGATTCAAGATTTTCACAGTTTATTAAAATGAATTTTATTCTCAAAACCTTTTTGCAAGGTTCAAAAAGTACACAGTCTGCAGATAATGGGTTAAAACATTGAAACACACTCGTATGTGCAACAAAGGCCTGGAGTCAGGACCCCATGATAATACCGCATGCTTCTTGATCAATGGGACTATCGACGGTTTATCTTGATCGTGAAGCGAGCTGATGGTGACATGGTCAACCTGGCGCCAGTTAAAGGAAGATTTGCCTGGGTGAACCCACTCCCTCAGAGACTTAGGTTGAACTGCCCTTGAGGGCGAGGTCAACCCTCCAGCAGTTGGGAGGGAGCCATAACAGTCCGTCAGTGAATCTGAGGAATGATGCTGCGCTGTCTTTGGTCAAAGAAAAACATTTAGTACAAGTGTAAACTGTCCAAGCTGTCGGTTATGATAAGGAAAGGATGCTGTATGACTTGTTTAGTCACACACATGCCTCACTCGATATCTTAAATACTACTGAAAGGATTCTGAGTGGAGTTCGGTATTGACCATTTTTCATCTCCCCCCCCCAAAAGATATGGGGCTAGTTGTTCAGATAAAATCCAGATAAAACTATTATGAAAGAATATTTTGCAGCTGAGCTCAAATTAAGGTTATTTTAAGCCTCTTTAAACACAGTGTTTTTATTTTTCTGGTGTGGAAGAAGGCATTTCTCAAGCATTGAAGCTCTTTCATTAATCTCTGATAACAGCAGGAAATACCTCAACACTTTCCCCTCTGCTGCTGTTTACTTGCACAAGCCATTCCTCCTCTTGCCACTGGAACGGTTTATGTGCAGTCGTCTCATCCATCTGAACTCTAAACTACTAAATCCAGCCAATAAAAGTGAGACCGTCTCACTAACAAACCGTAAATCTTTCAAACACCTCAAAAAAGACCGCAGACCGGGAGGTTTCCTCTCGTATTTACTGGGGCTGGAGGGAGCGGTGAGGTCACGCAGATTACAAGCTGATTTCAAGTAACAAACACAGCTGATTGGTGTGTGTGTGTGTGTGTGTGTGAATTATCTGTCAGTAGTTCTCCTGTGAGACCGTTTGGTATGTGAGCTACTTTTCTCAGACTCAGCTACTCTCTCCCAGACTCCTGTTCTCTCTCTCTCTCTCTCTCTCTCTCTGAGTAGTTCAAGCTCAATTATACCTCATCAGCAGTCAGGGATTTTAATTCCCTCAAGGTCAAAACTTGCAGAGCGGGAAACAACCACTTTACTTTCTGCAACTTTTCTCGAAGCCACGTGCTCCAAAGGGCAGTTTCCAGGTGCTCTGAAGTTTTCCTCTCAATAAAACTTTTTTGCACACTTTCAATGAAGAAGAAGAAGAAAAAAAATTGAATCACACAAAAGTCTGCATGCTTGGCTGAGGTAGAAATATCAGTGATTGATTAAAAGCAAAATGAGCTCAACTCATGATATTCACATGTCTGTAGTGGATGGAAATGCACATTTTTCTTTCGCTGATTTTCTGGATATTCGCTCTACTTGACTCTTTGTTTTGTATCTTTATCTGCCGAATGCATTTCCTTCCTCGGAAAACACTTGAAATCTTGGAAGTGGCTTTTGTTTTTTTTTTTTCTTACATCAATGTTTACTTGTGAGCAAGCTTCTTCTTCCCTTGGTGTGAAAACCATCGGCAGGAAGATGAGCCGTGTGAAAACACTGCACTCACAGGTTATATTGAATATGTCCATTTTCCATGGTGATTGATTATGATTATTATCATTTTTTGTGCTCATGTTTTATGGGATGTGCACATCTACAACACATCTGGGTTTAAGCTAAAGGGAAGTTTGAAGTTTTCCATGCATTTTGCCATGAAAGAAAGCTAATTCATACCCAAGTTATTTTTAGTCATTAGTTCATTTGAACCGTTAGTCAGTCCAAAACTACATATGAGAAACTCTCAGTTTTACCCCTGTAACAAAGGCATGATGATGTGTTTTCATTCAGACCAACATGCATCCTGTGAGACTCCCGCTCCTCCCTACTCTCCTCACTTTCTGGAAACCTTTTGCCCTACATGCATGCTCTTCTCTGTTCTCCCATCTCCCATCAGACCAGGGTTCAATTAAACAGTAAAATTCATGGGAAAGTGAGTAAATCACTTCCTGTTTACGGCTTTGTGACTCAACCTGTTCAGATGTTTTCAGGAGCCAGAATTTCATGGATTTCTAGAGTCCGGGAGAGCCAAACAGTTAGTCATGGTCTCTGCATCATATCTTATATAATGTTTGTTCTGAGTCATGCATTATCAAAATCATAGACTCAAACTTTTATATTCAAAATCTGGGATGTGTCGGATGCCATGTGTTTCCCCTAATAGAAAAAACACCTCACCTTGAAGTTGCGATTTGTAAGCACCAGCTGTATTGACCCAAAACATGGCTTCAGCCCACGTAAACCCAGTCAGAGAGGGAGGATGTGGAGCTTGAAGGAAAAACAAACACTCAAACCCTCCGTCTTTTCATTGGAGGTGAAGTTGTTAGGTGATGGAAAGAGGCAGATAACTGTGGGAGAGTTTAATTTATAACACAGAAAACTGCATTTTCTTCCCCAACAAGTGAATGAACTAACAATACCTCTGATGCTAATACACTATGATACAAAGATTAGTGCAGTACATTAAGG
This sequence comes from Seriola aureovittata, assembly GCF_021018895.1. NCBI lineage: Eukaryota > Metazoa > Chordata > Actinopteri > Carangiformes > Carangidae > Seriola > Seriola aureovittata. The sequence goes on from NC_079386.1 coordinate 16,037,782, forward strand.
GAATGTTGTATTTTACTGTGAAGGACAAAACCTAGTAGTACTGTATGTATTTATAAGCATGCATAACCTAGCTGACGGTGTATTTAAGCTCAGTCATAACCACATCTGCCTATTAGGTGCTATGTAGTTATAGACAGCAGCTTCACCAATTTGTTTATACTTATATAGGAATACTTGCATTAATAGATTAAGTCTCTGTTAGTTAAATGGCACGACTATAAAAACATTGTTTCATAGATACATACAACTGCCTCGAAAACGGCAATCATAAGCATGAGTGTATAATAAGGCTAAATGGTTAGCATCTGCAAGGGGGGAGCTAATAGTCACTACAATTCAATTTAAAGAAATGTGTACCTACATTTTTCTCACAGGAAAACAATTCACCTGTTATAAATAAACCAACCAGCTTCTTACAACCTTAGATTTGGCACCAACGGAAAGCTAGAGCTAGCAGTAAGCTAAAGCTAGAAGTAAGCTAACAGTAAGCTTAGGCTAGCTGGACTTTCTCTGCCGCTAACAAGCTTTAGCTAATCAATTAAAACAAGGTAACTGAAGTCTGTTTTTGCACATGTTTTATATTCATTAATTTACTGTTTATCTAATAAGTTATGTTTAAAGTTTTAAGCTCGGAGCGTTGCAAACATAGCCTAAAATAGCTAAATGAATGTAGCTATTGTATATACTATAGTGATGTCTTTTTAGTTTTTTATTTAAAGAGTAGAGATAACAGAAAAGATGTTTATTTTCTTGTGTACAGTTGGATCATAATTTAAATGTCTGGCATGCAGACTGTGTAAGTAAGTGTGGGAACCTTCTTTCTCAGTTTCTCCCCTGGGGTGAAATCTCCCCCGTCCACCCGGTCTGTCGCAGTCTCAGCATCACCTCCCGCCGCCCTCCCCTCCCTGTTTCGGGTTTCTGTTGCTTTGTCTCCACCGGGTTTCTTCTTCTCCACTTCTGTTTCTCTGACTTTTCCCATCTTTCACTCTTTTGTTCCTCTTCATCTCCTCCTTTTTCTTCTTTCTCATTTCCCTCTTTTTCTCTCTTCCGTGCCATAAAACCGCCCTGGTTTGTTTGTACAAACTGGCTTGTTTATATGCCAGTCTTACCGTCATGTACATGCACGGCTCCATCATGTGTTGGCGTGTGAGGGAACCGTCTGTGTGCATGAGAGTGTGTGTGTTTCACTGGCAGGTTGCTGTGGATTCTTGGTGAAATGTGTCAGTTGTTATGAGACAGATTTGCTCTTATTTGGTTCGGTGCTGGGTTCGTTCTCATGCCCCATTCTCTGGATCTCTCTCTGCAGGGACCAGCTCGCTCTCTTCTTCCTCTGATCTTCTTTCTGTCTTAATATTTCTCTCACTTTATCCATCTTCATCTCAGTCTTCCTCCTCTCCACTGGGTCCTTCTCCCTCCTTCGCTTTCTGCTTTCAAACTTCATTTTCGAGCCAAAATTTTCTTTAACCTCCCAGGACCTGGCGTCCACATATGTGGACCTCACATTTTGGGTTCTCTAGACCACAATACTAACTTTTTCTCAACAAGGGCCCGGTGACCACATATGAGGATATTATACTGCCACTCAGTAATCGAAATTTAAAACTAATGTCCTCATATGTGGACATCATTTTTCTCAGGTCCAAATCAGCCTAAATAGCAAAGAGAAATTAAAAATGCACGCCATCCAAGAGTTCGGGTCTTAGGAGGTTAAATATTTTTGGAGCTACTAAGATGCGGGTTTTACCTCATTCATACCTCATTACCTCACTCTTTCTCTCTTTCCTTTTCTTTAAATCTTTACTTCTTCAGTTGTTAAACACCAATATGTTTTAATCCCTCAGACGTTTCCCGGAGAAGTTACATTTACAGCAGCTTGAAGAAGAAAAATAACCCTAGGGGTCGTTTGTGGACGCAGATTATGACCCATAATTACATTTTATTGTTAAGGGACGTCTGACACTCTAGTGGCACCTTAACCGTAACCATGGCAACGAACATCCTCTATTTTTGCCCAAGCCATTGTTGCTGACACCTAACCAACCTATCAAAAGCTTTACCATGGGATTGTCACATCATAAAAAGGTTAGCTTTTTATTTTCCCACTGTAGCTTTTAACAGTTTATCTGTGGGGTCATCTCTAATTCAGGAAATGCCCCGTATCCGAGGGCCGGGGCAAACGACCCTACAGTTTATAGTCGTTAGGGTTGGAGAACTATTTGGCTCAGGAATTCAATGATGCACCTGATTTTAAATAGAAGCAGCTGAGCACATTGTGAAACGGCTTTAAAAAAGCCAGATGTGCTGGATTCAGGCGACTGGTCGCCATTTTTGTACAATTTGTTATCGGCCCCTGATGCAGTTATCTGAAAGTTTCTGCCAAGAACAAATAATGATGCAAAACTGCAGGAGAAATATCTGAGAGTCTTTTATACTTAGAAACTCCAGGTCTGCGTTCCCTCTCTGTGTTTGTCTGTCATCTCGGCTCTCTGTGAATGTGCATTATGTAATCATTCACTGAGTTCATATGTGTGTGTACATGTAAACACACACTCGGTCGGTAGGAGATCAGGCTCAGCTGGAGGTGGCGTGTGCGTGGTGGGAGGGGCCGAGCGCTTTGGAAATAAACTTTAATTTCCTGTAGTCATGGGAATTTGACCCCTTTATCCTGACAGCTCACACACATTCACACACATTCACATGGGCACAAACACACTTTCTTCTCCTTTCCCTTGCTTTTTTAAAATTTTGCAAATTTTTAAGGAAGGAAAAGAGACAAATTTCCACCTTTTTAGCATCACAACTATTTCACAAGGCACATTGTGCAATGTTGGGAGCCCCGCTCGTTCCTTAATAGGGAAAAGACCCAAACTTGAATCAGTGATTTCTAAACAGCAGCTTTACAAACCCAAACAATGGATTCTTCTACGTAAGCCCAGTCAGAGGGGGAGGATGTAGAGCTAGTAAAAAAGAGTCGAAACAAAACACACACACTATAAACACAGTATAAACATAGACACACACACAATAGAGCTGCTGCAACAGATGCCCACTCATTCTTATTCGTCAACCACCAGCACAGATTTGCTGTTGCTGCACTGAAATTATCTTCATGTGACTGAAGGGGCTTTAAGGAGGCACAACATGTCAGGAATGGATGTTTTCTCACAGTCCAAGTGAAATTAGATTGAATTTTTATAGCGCAGAATACAGGTCGTCTTTGTAAAACTACACGTCCTAAAAGGGATTTTTCCATCTGTTGGTGTCATGACAACGTCCCGTGTCTCTGCGTTAGTTTTTTCCCACAGAGAAATTCTTTGCATGTAGTCGATGAAAGCATTGAATTTTACGCTTAATCACATGAAGCAGTAACATCATAACAGCCTGGGACATAAGAATGAAAGAGCCACCGGCACTGAGCTGCTGCTAATATTAGCTTTCTAGCTAATGCATCTCTCTCATGGACACTTTAGGGTATTCACTTAAAAACCAATGAGAACGAACATTTTGTGTTGAAATATAAAATTGAGCTTAATCCTAAACTGAATTGACAATGTTGAATTTATTCGAGGCTTCACTGCTGCCTGACGAGCTAACGATAGCTACTGTGAGCTAACGATAGCTAAGCTAAGCCTTCTGTGTATACACAGTTATCTTTATCCACAAATCTTTATTTTTTCATTCAGTACTAATAAAGGTTAGTATTACATTTGGAAATCATTTCAGTGCAAGGGAAGAGATGATTTCAGATGTTTTAAAGGTTGATTTTTTTTTTTTCACCTTTAGTTCAAGGCCCTTAAATATTATATACTGTATATTTCTCTCCAGTCTTTTGTCATAAACCCATACACACACACACACATACACATACACATACACACCAAAGCCCTTTGTCTTTCATGTCTGGGACGGTACAGCCATTAAGCAAAGGGGCTATTCAAACAAACAGCGAGGTCTCGTCCATTGAAAGGCTCCATGCTATTCTTAGAACTGAGGAAGAGGTACAAGCACTCAGAAGCAAAAGATAATAACTGAAAGAGAGAGGAAAGAAAAGGTCGTAATGAAGGTTTGAATTGGCTGTGTGAGTGTGTGAGTGTGTGTGAGTGAAAGAAGAGATGATTGAGTTTATTAAGTTAATTGAGAGCTGATAAAAGGACAAGAGATGAATGTTTCCTTCATGTATAGGCGAGTGTTTGTGCAGCGATCCTTCATCATCTTAACGAGCACTGCACATGGAAATACACATGAACGGTGTAAACACACTTACATAACTAAATAAATGAAAGACAGACATCAGAGAATGAATACAACAGTCTTCATTGTTCGGGCATTGTTTGTTGGTGATGCACATACTTGAGCATCACTAACAATTTTATTCATGGTGACTTTTTCTTTTTCTTTTTGTTTTTTTCTCACAGAAATACGCAAACGGAGAAAATCTCTGCGCAGGAAGTTTGACTCGTTTTCAAAGGAAAAGAAAGAGCGAGGTGAGTTCAACACGACTACACAAGACACATGGTCAGACACGACACAGTCTCCGGCTACATTTGGTCTCCTTTCATAATCTGTGTTGAATGTGTTTTTTCTTTTTTTTTTCCTATGACGCTCCTCCATGACCTGACACCCACAGACTCAGTGTTTGCTGCAGTAAATATGACCAAACACAAAAGCCCCTTGTCCTTATTGAAACGGCATCATCGCCACTGACGTCCAGCGGCTTTTACCGCTAATGGTCTCGCATACTTGAAATACTGTGTTTATAAAACATAAGAGGCTCAGGCCTGCAGACTGACTCACGCAGGGTTCACCCAGTCAAGCTTGTGTTTCATTGTTTCTGCTGCTTTCCTGCGCTGTTATAACATAAACTAAATAATGAATGGGCACAAACCTCGTAGAGCTGTTCCACAGTCACGCTGTGTCAGCAGTACAGACGCCAACACAGCTCTTTCAGAAGGGCATGTTTATGTGCACACCGCAACGTAAATAAAAGATTATTCATTACAATTACGTTGTTTAAAGTGATGTAATTTCTCTGTTTGCTCATGTTTTTTTAACCCAGCTATCGGATAAATACAAACTCTGATTAAAGGAGCTATTTGTAAGTTTTGCTACTGCTACATAGCTAGCGTTAGCATTAACAGCTGTTTACTTACCAGTCTGGAAGAAACGCTATGAGATCAGCGTCAAACTACGTACGTAAACACAACGATGGCTGAAGCTCTTGGCAAGACTTGTAAGTAGCTGTTGATGCTAACGGTGGCTATGTAGCAATAGCAAAACCTTACAAATGGCTCCTTTTTAAAAAGTAGTGTGGCTAATCTCTCTTTGACATGCTCTGTTGTATTTTCAATCTTTGATAACCAACCAAATAAAATAGGCGACTGCCCCAAAGGTTTCAACATTTTGGGGGAAATAAAGGCACAATCATAACTAGAGCTGACGTGATTGGGTTTTAATTGTCACTCTTTCGCCCTCTCTCTTTATACTTCATCATAATTTACTTTCTCTACCTCCTTCTCCTTTTTTCTCTCTATCTGCACCATGTGACCCCAACCTCTCATAAAGAGATGTTCTCTATTCCCAGGTGATTATCACAGCAGGGCGAGATTCTAGCCAAAACACACAACACACACACACACACACACACACACACACACACACACACACACACACACACACACACTCTCCCAGGATGTCTGTGCAGGTCTGTAAATCCTGCCTCCAGCCTCTTACACACAGGGACTTAGCTGAAGCCAACCCTGCTAATCAAAACACAGAACATTGGGACCTGGCAGCGCTCCCGCTGGCTCTGCTCCCCCACTACTGAAGGCATGACTGTGCGGCCTTCAGGGGTCAGCAGGTAGCAGATTACATGTAACTGGATTACATGGTGGTAACTGTCATCTCGCTGGAGTTGGTGTGGGAGAAGAAATTGTGTTTTTGTTGTTGTTGTTTGCCAATATGTTGGGCTGTGAGGAATAATGAGAAGAACCACAATGTTTGTTTTTTAGGTTTTCCAGCTTTGCCCTTGATTTGATAAAGCATTCCTGTGGTGCATAAGTCTGAGATCTCAGATCATCTGTGCCTGGGTTATAAATGGATGAAGGCAACAAATTTTCCTTTATAAAGATGCAAGAATCTCACAGCGACGTTTTAACTCGCTTTCAAAGCTCCTCAGACTGCGGCTTGTTGATCTGCTGTCTCTCCCCTTCGGCGCTCTCTTACTACGTCATAGAACAGACAGATGGTTCGTCCAATCACCTGCCAGGTATTTATTGGAAAGCGCCTTCCCTTTTCCAAACGGTTTCCAACTAAACCTTCCCTGATGGTTCTGTGTAACCAACCGTTTGGTGCATCAGGATATCATGACAAGGTTTTTAACAAATTTTAGTTCTTTAGTTGCTGCTTTTAAGTCTCAGATCTCCTTGCAGAAGCAGAGAATACACAATATTTGATGATCATGAATAATTTACTTCCACATAAATGCTAATGCGGGAGGAGTCTGAGGGAGTCAAATGGCTGAAGGCAGCTGGTGGTGTCGCAGCTTGGACACAGAACCCAGTGTTGGTGTGTGCGGCTAAAGAGCGAGGGCCAAATCTTAATTTGGACGACCTGTGGTGTTAAGAGGTGAGGACCTGCTTAAAACAAACTAGGTCATGTGTTTGTACCTGTTTCAGACAAAAAGCCTGCCATCATCCTCCTCCTCCTCCTCCTCCTCCTCCTCCTCCTCCTGCGCCCCACTGATCTCTCACATTGTCTCGACATGATGCGTCGTACAAACCGTCTCTCTCGATCTGCTGCTTTGGCCTCTCTCTAGTGTTTTCTCAGACTTTATTCTCAGGAAACAAGGGTCAACTAGAAGTTATAAGCTTCCTATAATTTGCTCCTGTTTTTGTGTATGGACCAGGGGGGTTTACACAGAGGACAGTCTGTTAACTAAACACAAGGTTTGTAAATCTCCGGAGGACCAATATTATCATCCAGCTGCTGGTGTGGTGACAGAAAAAAAATAGGAGCGAGTGCTGAACAGCATCTAAATATATCTCCTCCAGTCTTCCAGTAACAGACGCTCCCCTGAGAAGCATTAAAGAGGAATAGCAGTGAGATTCCTGAACAATCAGGCATGAACCAGTCAAACACATGCAGCTGTGTTGCTGTCTGACTTATTTGCTTTACCTTCAACTGAGAACCAGGCAGCTTCTTGGACAGGATTTTATCCATATTCCCCAATGCTGCACAAACCTACAGAGTCCCAAATGTGACAAAAGGAATAATAATAATAAGGAACAGCAATAAAAGATCATCAGATTAATAAGAATTATAACTGAATACATCAATAAATAATGCTAGCAAATATTTTGACCAAACCTTCCTCCTTTTTCTTTACATTTTATATCATCATTTATCTGTTAATGTCTAAATGTCTTATTAGCTGGGCTGCCGGCTCTGATAAGTGTTTTCCAGCAGTTCCAAGCTGCCACAGCCAGCCATTAAATCCTCAACTATTTACTTAAACAAGCACACACCTCGAGCGCAGGCGGCCAACACTGTCATCGTTGGCATTAAGGTGCCAGCAAACGTGGCTGTTCCTGCCAACAGACGTCAAGACTGAGGAATAAGCACGGGCTTACCGATCAAACTGGGCCATGAAGTGCAGTGCGTACGACATCGATCAATGGAAAGAGCGCATTCTAGTTGGCGGGGGATGTTGTTTTTTTTGTATTTTAAATGTCCTGGGGTTACGCGGGGTGATGTGTTTGTTTTTGTTTTAGAGCAATGATTCATCGTTTTAATAAGCAGCGAGAAGGATAATTTAATGTTATTAAATCAAAATAAGGTTGAAAAATGGCAGCTGCTGATGAAGATGAGAGATAAATGTTTGTATTGTTTCCATGTTACACCACACTGAAACGATTACAACACAAAACACAACCTCTAACCTCCTAGTTTCCGGTCTAGATTGGCATGCATCATATGTATATACAAGCAGCCATATGTGGTCGGTGTGTACTGTACTAAAGGGATTGTTCCACGGGTTTCTACCACAGAACCCGGGTTCATATTTGGTTTCTTTGCCCCTCAAAACACTGCCTGACCTGGGGGAGGCGTTTTCCGAATTACAGGCAGAAACAAAATGTTGTATCTGTCATTTTATAAAGCAGAAATAACTTACCGTAAAAGCAGCCAGCAGCTGCTTTGAGAACAACAACAACACTGTTTTAGTTTTTTTTTCATTAACTGACTAATTAACCTAATCTTTATAGCTCTTAAGATGCAGCTGAAACGCAAGGAATGCACAGCTGGGATTTAAAGATCCTAATTTAACCCTAGTTCAGTTACTGTGGCTGCTTTAGTAGCTGGAGCTGTTTGGCAGAAAGGAGCATAACATAGTAAATGACCATTATAATGGTCGTCTGAGTCTTTTAGAGCAGGTTTCATAACCTGGATGAGCCATTGTGTTTTACAATACCTGCTTAGTAGCCAAAAGTGAATTGTGACTGGTTTTGTTTTCCTCGTTAGCTCTGTGACTCCCAGCAAACTTATACGTGTGGCTAACAAGCTAATGCTAGTTGGCAACCGGCCAATAAGGAGCTTATCCGTGAGCCTGGCACCTGGCGGAGGCCCACGTGGATGAGGGCAGGTCAGAGTCGATCAATCACAAATCAAGAAACTGAAAGTTGAACAGAAGAAAAACGTTTTGCTCACTCCCAGATTTACTTTACAGCAAGAAATTCTGTCTGAGAGATGTTTTAATGCAAGTTGATTATAAATCTCAAACTGATGTTTGATGCTGAAATTGCCAAATCCTGCATCACAATGTAAGATTTAAGATGATTTTATATGTTACGTTACTGTAAGTAATGAATAAACTCTCAACTCAACCTGTGAGTTATTTCAAGATGAGTCAATCCCGTATCTTTAAAGCTTTGCGGGGCATCCTGCCATTGGCTGTCTGACCCGCTTGGGACTCCTCTCAGTGTGACTGTGCACGTGTGTGTGTGTTGGTCCTCCATGTGTTTTCATTCAAACAATCTCGGCGTTTAACGATTCTTTGGATGTGAGCATTTTAAGTTTAGACGGAGCCTGATTAATCTGCTCGGTGTTTCCTGCTTCGTGCATGTGAGTGACACATGCAGAGTGAACTCTAATGCCTCAGTAGCCTTTTATAACCCCAGTCTATTCCTGTGTATTTTAGGCGCTGTAAAAGTGGAGGAGTCACTTTATATTCCAGCTTTGCAGGATGGATAAGAGCTTGTCCTTAAACTGGACGGATCAGGGTTACAGAACCTGCCCCACAAAAATCATATTAAGGTTGTTTTTTTTTGTTTTTTTCTTAAAATAAGTTTAAAAAATCTGAGATGGCCAGAAGATAATTTTGTTTCCAGTGCTTTATGCTAAGCTAGGCTAACCACACTCCTGCTCCATCGCACACAGACTGAGGTTGGTGTTGCTCTTCTTATCACACTTAAGGGAAAGAAGAGTAAATGTATTTCCCAAGCATACCGTCAATACTAGAAAATTTGTTTTTGGGACAATGTTGAAATAAAAATTATATTTAGAGATCAGTAACGGACAAATCTAACATTAGATTTCCAAATATCAAACCTGCAACCCTTATCTTTCATCATTTTTAAATTTTCTTTGCAGGTTTTTACTTCCAGAGAGCGTTAGTTTGTGTTCGTTTCACCAACTTCAGGCAGCCGTGTGCGAATATCTGCAGATGATTGTCTGTTTTCTCTCGCAGATTCAATCTAATCAGCTCTCTTAATTGTTGGTGTCGCTCATTAATCCAAGCCGCTGCTTTTGTTATTGTTGTTCTTAATGCCCTTAGTTCACCTCTCTAACTGGATTTTTACTGCGGGTTGTGCCAGATCGAGGCGTGTGCTCGAACTGTTGTGGTCATGTGACGCAGCACAGCGAAGGATTTGCGGCTTTAACCGAGCTGCCGACCACGAAACTCCCGCGATGACGGCGTCAACCTGCAGCCTGTACCGCTGGCGTCGCAGTAAGCCTGTATCAGTCTGAGTGTGATGTCTGGTTTGTGACTGCGGCTGCTCTAACAGGATTACCTGGTTATCCCTCTCTAGCCTGCGCTCTCCATCCACCCCGTCTCTTCTTATACCCCTCGTCTACCTGAGCCTCTAATCTCTGTGTGAAGGGCCGTGGCGATCGCTGCGTTCCCAAGTTAACGAGGTTGCACGTTCATTTCATCATCAAGTCCATTATGTGTCCACCACTTCAGGCTCAGCTCTCCTTCACTCTCGGTCTCTCCGCCCTTACAGAGGCACATCCACTTTAATCTCTCCTGCTCCATTTATTCTGATACTGGTGTCTCAGTCCGTCGCACCAACTCTTCTCGACGGCGGCGGAACATAAATGAGGCGGTTAGAACCGAACTGAGCCTGAAAAAGGCAGGACAAGATCCCGAGGCGCGTGCTACAAAAGCAGGATTTGGGGTTATCGAGGTAATTTCAGGTTGAACTCTGGATTTTCAGTAAATCACCATGGTAACTCCTTACTTTCCCCGGAGCAGGTGAAACTTCAGAGGATCAAATCAAAACCAGTCAACAGCCCCAACTACTAACCAATCAGATCCATCATTCCTGCAGGATCATGTCATATTAAGTGCTTTTATTATCACGTTAAATCCAACTGAGCCAGTTGATAACCAGCTTTTGGTAGTACAGGTTATCCAGGACAGCCGAGGTTTGGTTCAGTTAAGCCAGATATCAAAAAGTTATCCTGGTTATGTTGAATTTGCTTCGTAGCGCCGCAGGCCTCTGGTTTTCAGGTTGGTCTCCGGTTGGAGTTCATTTGTGGGTGGGAAAGCAAAACAAATCAACATGATTTTGTGATTAGCGATTGTGATTTTGAGCATTCATTCGTTGGATTAATATCAAGGAAGTGATCTGTTTATGTGATCTGTATAATTATGCAACAGCAAACATAAATGAATCGATAACCATGGCAACACTGACATTCCTTGATGCATTATGTGTTCACTATGATTTATCATCCTCATGTCACTCGTACTACAACACGATGAGGTGGATGTAAAAAAAAAATTTCATATCAAGAATGCAGCTTAAATAAATTTGAGAAACCTTCATTACACACCTGATACACCTGAAACTGTGACGTCACGGCTTCGTGTGTGTGTGATTCCACTTGGTCCATCATTTCTCTGTGAACAAAAAAAAGAGTCTGTCACCGTGGAGATGAAAGTGGAGCCATCTTCCTGTTGTGGAGTTCAGATGCTATCAGCAGACAGGAATGTGTTCCTGCAAATAAAACCAGACTCGGTCGAGGCTCCAGTTCTGCTTCGGCCTCTGATTTACAGCGTCAGCGTGGTCACGCTAAATCTGCTTAATGTAAAAAAATAAAATGTTTTTCCTGGAGAAGAAGAAGTGCTTTTTCTAAGTGTTTTTTTTAAATGATTTTGACAGTTTTTCAAGAATTATGAAAACTTTGCTCCGCTCATGTCCAAATGAAGATTTAGTTTAAAAGCAGGAAAGGGGGAGACTTTGTGTTTTCTATGACGGATGTGATGTTGGACACGTTTAGGAAATATTTAACACTTAACACAGACTTGAAATAAATAATACTGACAGTTTCTTTTTATTTTTTATTTTAATTTCTTTATTAATCTTCTCATTTATCTTGATACTGAGTTCGGGGCTGGTGTCTGAGGATATGAACTGCAAAGAGAATGAAACAATGTGGATCCGTGGAGTTTTTAAAAAACACCAAATAAGTGTATCATCTCCTGTGTGAATCATCTTCTGAGAGCTTTTGAGTGTCTCTACCATATCAGGGAAAAGTCTGCAACCATGTCTCTCTGGACCGTCCGATTAAGCCAGATTGATAAGCACTCGCTTCCCTTCTTTATTTATTTATTTATTTCTGACATCCAGACCACATTTCTTTCTACTTTGCTAAAACAAAAGAAGCTGTGTTCACTCCTCTGCTGTGGGAACTGTTGTTTCTCTCACGCTTAAACGCTTAATAAAGAGATGGTTTCATCAACTTTTAAACAAATAAATTAACTTAAAGGCTTTTTTTTTGCCTTGAGATTCAAAAGTATCATCAGTGTTGCATTGAACCAGAAGGATGTTAAAGAGGTTTAAAAGAGGCTGTGTCGCTCTGTAGAGATGATGGGAGTCGGGTGTCAGTGACCATTTTCACATGACACATAACCTTTGGATCCGTTGTCAACTGTTCATCTTGAAGTGGAAGTTACAGCTTCGGGTGTCTCACTCGTCTCCTCTTTTTCTCCTCCTTCAGAATCCGCTCCCAAGGCGTTCGGCATCCCCCTCTCCCAGGTGATCGCCAACGACCGGGCGTACAAGCTGCGGCAGGACGCCCTGAAGGAGAGCAGGCGCGACTGTCTGGACCTGGAGGCCAGCATCCTGCGCTTCCGGGCCGAGAAGCGGCAGTTCTTCAACGGGAACAAGCCGCTGGTCGGCTCCTCGTCCATCACGGGCGGAGGAGGACCCGGGTCACCCTCCGCCAACTCGGTGGCTCCGGCGCCGATTTTTGAAAACCAGAACAAACCGCTGTCGCCCACGTTTCTGGATAACACCGGCCGAGGACAGAGGAGGGTGAGGATGAATACACACACAGGCATCTCCGAATTGAATATATATATATATATATATATCCAAGAAAAAGTTTATTTATAAAAAAAAAAGTAATATAAAAGTTTTATTGAATTTTTACTTTGTGGATCCAGAGAGAGAAACAGAAATAAGCTTTATGAACGAACACAGTCATGCAGGAGTGCCTCTGTAACACTGTCAGATGGATCAGTGACCTTTGACCCTTTGACCTTCTCCTCTGTGTGTGTATGGGCTGTAATGAAGGCCTCCACAGTTCAGCTAGTTAATCTCCGACTGCATCTCCAGCTGTAAACATTTTCACAACAAATTCCTCTATTTGTTTCCACAGTCATGTGTTTGTACGTAAAATGCTGCGTTGGTGCTGTGTGTGTGTTTTTTGCTCTTCTGTCTGTGTGTGTGTGGGTGTGGGTGTGTGTGTGTGTGTGTGTATGTGTGTGTGTGTGTGTGTTAACTCTCTCTGCGCTCGAGGCCATCACACCCTGCAATTCCCTCCACCTTGATCTGGAAACGGTCGTTAGCTTAAGCCGGTAATGAGTATTATTACAGCCGCAGCGCGCGGTAATCGAACCCGAACCAGCGATCAGTGAGGTAAACACTGCACACACAGTCCGGCCTGAGCGCAGGCGTGACAAAAATAATCACATCATACTGTAGTCAAGGGTTGCACCTAATTATCTGTTGATTACTTGTTTGATTAATTCCCTGTTCAGTCTGTAAAATGTTAAGAGTGAAAATATCCATCACAATTTTGTGTTTTTTAGGGTTTTTTTTTGTGAAATCAAAGGGTTTAAACCCTGAAAATATTTAAATTACACAAGAGCATCATTTAAATAATGATAAACAGAGTCAAGTCAGAGGTGGAGAATGAGCCTGAGCCTGTGATTGGCCGAGGTGACACCTGCGGCCTGAGACGCTAGAGAATCGACAGTTTCTGTTTTTCATGTTAAAATAACAGCTGTTATTATTCATAGTGAGTATTCTCATAAAAAAATAGTTAAAAATAAGACGTTAAAGGACAGAAGCAAATACAATATTTATCATAAAGTGTCACGTCTCTATTAACAAAATGTTCCATAGAAAATGACACGACATGAATTTCTTGTTTACTTTTAATTTGGAAAGACCTGATATCCAGTTGTATCAGAATACAAGACTGATAGATTATATAAATACAGTCATTTTTTCCTTTTTAACTTCTGACGTCACTCCGCAGGCCGCCACACGTGTGTAATGTCTGATTACATGTAATGGACGTGTTGAGTTGGGCCATAAACTTTATTTAGTTTAACATCCAGCAGATGTTTGTGAGTCGGAGAAACAAAATGTTTTTTTTATTATATCCGACAAGTAAAAAAACTTTAATTTAATATAGAAATTAATTGTAAAGTTAATTAGTCAGTTAATTAACATGGGACACAATTTTTGTCCAAATAAACTTGAATCTCTCCCCCACACATGCCGACACACACTCCTCCACCTCCGCTCCAGCTTGTATAAAAATAAACATGTATAAATGACTGAGTGTAAAAAATATTATAATCCAGTTCTCCTATAAACTGTTTGAAAAACTTTTTTATTTTCCAATCTGTTGATATCATTATTTAATATAAAACAGAAGTTAAGTTTGTCTTTTCATCTTTAACTGCAGGATAAGAGTCTGAATGTTTGTGTAGAAATCCAAACTTCACATCACTAAAAATCCCCACTTAATGCGTTTAAATGATGAAACGGGTTTATATTATCTGAACTAATGACACACACACACACACACACACACACACACACACACACACACACACACACACTTGGCTGGAGATCTTCAGGTTGATAGATGACGCAGCTGCAGCTCGGTGGCGTTACTCCGATGACGTACACAGTCGGAGTGAAGGTTGAAATTTAATGGCTGGAACAAGATGTTTAGTGGAAGAGAAGAAGAAGTTGCTGTGACGACTTTATAACTTTAAGTAGCCGCACCTCCCCCACGTGGACTAGGAGGGAGATTTATGCATAAATCTCAGGTTTAAACTTTTCCTAATGGCAGGTTGCAGGTTGTGTATCATACTTGATATTTTCATGTGAGTGTGCCACTGCTTTTTCTATATTTCAGGAATTCAAACCAGGTTTCCTAAAATACTGAAGGTTTTAAACGAGACAAAACTTCCATTTACTGAATAAATATCTTCTCGTTTCGTGGCTCCTGAGCTGAAAATTCCTCCGACACCAGAAATCACTGTCGACAAGTGATTTATATTTTCTGTGGTATTCGTTTTTTTCAGCTCCTCAGGTATTTATTGGATGCCAACTCTGGGATGAGACTCTTCTGTTCTCCTGCCATCCGTCTGAAAATGTTCTTTCCTTTTTTTTCCTCCGTCACTGCTCGTCTTTCTGTCTCCATCATCCACTGTAAATGTTTTCTTTTCCCTGCTTTGTCTGTTTCTAATTAGTCTTGATCTGTTTCTCATCCAGTTAAACGTCAGCGTCTCTCTCTCTCACTCTCTCTCTCTCTCTCTGTCGTCATCCCCTCATCACTGACTTCATAAATCACTCTCTGGATCACACGTATTAGTTTGATGTCGTTCAAAACCACCAACAAACTAAAGCAAAAGTTTCTCCTCTGATTTACATTTGGTAAAATCCATTAGAGCAGGACACTGGATCTTTTGAAGCTGATAGCAATTATTAAAAGTTTGAAAAACCTGATCGTAAAACAGCTGATGTAACATACAGATGATTTATATTTTATTTGTATTTATCATTATATTCCACTGTGCGTGTCTAGATCTGGTCAAATCATGTAGTTATTATAATTATAATCTTAACTCAAGGTGTCACTTATTAGCTTTTTATGGAGCTTTCAGTCGCATCCCACCAGAAAAAGCTAGTAAGTGGACCTTTAGATGATCTTATTTATTTATTTTTGTCAAAAATCCATTTAAATGTATTTTTATGAGTTGTGACCAAAACAGGAAGATTTGAGTGTTGAAAAACAAACGTCACTGCCCTCTAGTGGACAAAGTATGTAATGACTTTTATTTTTTAAACTCAACCATCATACAACTTTTAACTTCTCTTCACATCTGTTCTGAATATTATGAGATCATTTTCTTCATTTATAGATTTCCTGATACATTAACCTGAGGAGCAGATTATCCAGCACCACACCACTCAACACCCGTATGACTGGAGAAGAAACACAATTAAAACTAAAAATGAAATAATCTCTCGCAGGGGGGTCTGTCGGTGGACTCCATCTCCGACCTCGTGGAGAGTCAGTCCCGCCTGCTGGAGGCGCTGCAGCTCTCACACCCGGCCGAGCTGGAGCTGAAGAAGGCGGCGGGCGGCGGCTCGTCGGAGGGGAGGACCCAGAACAAGCTCAGCCTCAACCCCATCTACAGACAGGTGCCCCGCGTGATGGAGAGGTGCTGCAGTCACATCGAGACCCACGGTGAGACACGGGGGGGGGGGGGTTTGCTTTTCTCTCGTGCACAAATGTAACAAACCCTCAAAACGACTGATAACTACTGCTGCTGGTTGTCCACGTAAATGTACATTAATTAACAAAACTTTAATGAAGCCTTTCGTCTCCACAGGTCTGCAGACTGTGGGGATTTTCCGAGTGGGAAGCTCGAAGAAGAGAGTGAGACAGGTGAGGACACACACACACACACACACACACACACACACACACACACTAAAGTTTCAGGTGAGTGGCTGCATCATTTCCATCAGGGTGAAATTCACAGGCTCATCATGAAAATATCAAAGGTGAACACTAAACTGTGAGTGTCTTGAAGCTGGGGACAAATGTTACTTATTATTATTATTATTATTATTTTTATATATATAAGAAACATCAGTAAAAGCTGCTGTGACGCTTTTAAGATTTGGAAAACTCACCCCTCCATCTCCGTGTCTCTCCACCACTTGGGTTGAAGATGACGAAGTGCGGAGGTGTCGGTGCAGCAGCATCATCAGTTCACTTCCTGTCGTGACGTTTGATTCACTGTCCGTGTTTCCTGTCGCGCCTCGTCACGGATCACTGGCAGATAATTATAATCTGATGATGTGTGATATCCTGTTTTTGAGAAATCTTGTTCACCGGGGAGAAGTGGTCTTTATTTGACCTCCTCGTGTGTGTGTGTGTGTGTGTGTGTGTGTGTTCTCCTCAGCTGCGGGAGGACTTCGACGTGGGGGTGGACGTCCAGCTGGACGAGGAACACAGCGTCCATGATGTCGCAGCGTTGCTCAAAGAGTTTCTGAGGGACATCCCTGATCCTCTGCTGCCCAGAGAGCTCTACCCCGCCTTCCTGCACGCCAATCGTACGTCACACACACACACACACACACGCACACACACACACAAACACACCCATTGGTTGATGAATTGATTGATAATACTCATCTCCTCCTCCTCCGCCTCCTGCAGTGCTGAGAGGAGCAGACCAGCTCCAGTACCTGCAGCACCTCCTCTACCTGCTCCCTCCCTGTAACTGTGACACCCTGCTGCGCCTCCTCACCCTGTTGCACACCGTGCAGAGCTTCGCCCAGGACAGCATAGGAACCAACGACGAGGAGGTACGACACAGCTGATCCGTTTTTAAAGGGGCAGTTTACTCATCATTGATTAATGTCTGAGGAAATAACCCTGATGACTTTTATATATATCTCAGTATATCTGACCATTCTGTATTTAATGTGTCCATTAAAGGATTACACATTAAACTGGTGAAACGCCCCTTTAAAGGACCATACTGATTGATTTGCATGTTTAACGACGTCTCCAAGAAAGATACAACATCCAAGATTTGAGAGTCTAGAAAGAAATCTTAATATTCAACACGGCTACGTTGTTGGGAAATTTAAAACACACGTGTATTTTGTTTTCTTGCTTTTTTCCCACTAAAAGTTTGATGTTTGTGATGTTGAAAAGAATCTAAAACAATATGTTGTGTTTTTGAAAATGATAGAAAACGTCCTCTGTAGTACTTTAAAACTAGACAACCGTTGTAATAAAACTACATCTCACATCCTTCCATCCAAACTTCTCCTCTCGCCTTTCTGTCCTTCCTCACATCCTCCTCCTCTTCACTCCTCCTCCTGCTCCCTCCCCCTCCCCCTCCCCCTCCAGATCCCTGGCAACAAGATGACGGCTGCTAACCTGGCGGTGATCTTCGGGCCGAACCTGCTGCAGAGGGAGAGAGGAGGCGACGTGAGTCTGCAGGCCATGGGGATCGAGGACAGCACGGCCATCATCAGCGTCACTCTGGTGCTGATCCAGAACTACAGGAGGCTCTTCACGGTACCGTGATTCAAAATACGACTCAAGCCACGACTCAAACCAAGACGACTCAAACCAATACCCAGAAAACTTAATGTGTGTGTGTGTGTGTGTGCGTGTTTCTCCAGGTTACTGCAGAGGTGCAGCAGGAAGTCCTGATGAGTCTGATCCAGACCGACCCTGACATCATCGACTATCTCCTGCGTAGGAAACTGAGGTAACCGTGACAACCCGTCTGTCAATACACCCCCGTAAGCATCAAATTTTCTCTCCTGTGGCTAATTGCGGTTCCCGTCTCCCCTCAGCAGCAGCAATCTGACGGTGGAGAGCAGCAGTGAGTCCGGGGGTCGCCGGGACACGGGGGCGTCCCTGGACTCCGTGGGGGCCTCCAGCGGCAGTCTGTCCCCGCTGGAGCCCCCGTCACCTCTGTTCCCGCCCGACGGTAGCGGCGGCGAGGGCAGCCTGACCAGCGAGGTCTTCCTCAACGTGCTGAAGCTGAACCAGAACAGGAAGCGGCAGGAGACCAGATACGGTATACTCCACCTGTTGGTGTAACTGTGTGTCACATGATCTGGGCGGCAGCAGCGTCATGCTAATTAACGTGACAGTGCAGTTGATGAGCTTGTTGAAGGTCATTGAGCATTTTATGACTGAGGCATGAAACTTTCTCCAGTGTTTCTATAAACCAGGAAGTTGATTTTCAGACGTGACCTCTGGGAGGGGGCGGAGCCGCCTGGGGCAACGAGTGTGGTCCAGACCGAACTAGCATGCTAGCTTCTGATTAGCATGTTGGCTAGTCATGTAATTCCATAGAACACAGAGCAGAAGTCAGTGTTAACACCTGGAAACGGCAAAGTTGGTGCTCTGAGCAAATTGATGTTACACAGCCTTTTCTGCAGATAAGCATCTTTATTACAACAAAAATGTGATTTTGGTGACGAGCTATACGTGATTGTAGCGGACAAATGTGGCAGAAAGCAGAAAAATGCAAAGCTGAGGTCAGTGACCTCTCGAGGTCACCAGAGGTCAGATACAAATTGCCTCCACGTCTGAAATAAAACCTTGGGGTGTGTAGATGCTGAAACGTTCATGCTTTAGTCATAAAATGCACACATGGTTTGTCTATCTGCCCCACTGTGATGCAGAGCGTAAATTTAAACAACAGACCTGTTTTTACTCCTTAAATCCTGAGACGGTGAGAGTGAGATCCGGAGGGGAAATCTGCTGGATGACATCACAGAGCAGAGGAGGAGAATCCAGAGCTGGTTGGATGAGGGAAAGTCGATTGGGAAAAAACTGCGTTTATGCTCAGAGAAGCAAAATAAAAGAAGATGATGAGGGACAGGGAGCAGTAACGTTCATGCAACAGTCTCATGTACACTGACTCCAACAATGAGACAGGAAGTAACTACAGCTCTGAGTATCTTTTGAAATGGCTTTTATATATGTGTTAAATAGAAGTTGAATTCCATGTGTCTGAAAGCTGAAGCGTGTCGACATTTGGGACGATAAATGTTCCAACAGCACCATCTAGCTGTGACACATAAAGAAGTCGCTTTATATTGAGTGCTGATTTTAGCAAAACAAAAACCTTAGTTGCACAATAGAAATGCTCGTGGTTCACTCTGTGAACTGCTTTATTCCTGAGGGGCCCGTGATTGTTTTCTAAACTTTCCTCACACTGTGTGAAATCATAATATTGTTCAAGCAGAGAAGAAGTTTTCATCGAGGAAACTAGTGCTTTTATTTTCCAAAGGAAAGGTCTGTTTCCTCTTTCCCCGGGAAGGTTCAGGATCAGTGTTTGAGCTCTGCAGATGTTTAGTGGTTTGCTCAGCGGCACTTAAGCAGGATGAAAACATAAAACATACCAGCATGCAGGTTCGAACCCCCCGTCCTGTCTCCTTCCTCCAGGTGAGGTCCCTCCAGGTAAATCCATCCGCCACATGCGTCAGTTCCACTCCCACCACAACCTGCTCAGCCTGTCCCAGCCCTCCTCCTCATCGTGCTCCACCTCCCGGCTCCACGGTCAGGACCCCGACCCCCAGGACCGCAGGGGCCCGCTGGGTTCTGCGCTGAGCTTCTCTCTGGGCGTCGGCGGCGGCAGCTGCTCCAGTCTGAGCGGGTCGACCGAGAGCAGCATCTGGGTGAGACAGACGCCGCAGGAGGAGAGCAAACCTTCGCCCGCCACCAACTTCTGGGACTTCTTCACCGGGAAAGGCTCGAGCTCGGAGACGATGGTATGATGAAGGGCGAGAAGAGAGGAGGAGCGTGAGTGTGCAGTCGTGCAACTTCCTGTCCGAGGTCAGAAATCCTCCGAAAAATTGGTCAAAGTTCCTGTTACATTTCCAGAGACGTCTGTTGACTTTACAAACAAAAGATAAGTATATTCCAGGATTATAAACGCGTCATGACGACTCTTGTTTTGAAAAATCTCCAAATTTCCTACTTGAACTTCCTGTATATGACTGTAGTTGGGACAAAGAAGAAATGAAGAAAACCCAACAAATGGAGGATAAACTTTTTTTTTTTTTTTTAAAGACAGTGTGGATTGATGTTGAAGATGAAAACGTCCTCGGACAGAGTCACGGACATCTGAGTCAATAAAGAATCAAAAACAAAATAAATCTGTCAATGAGATTATCTGGAGGTGGATGCAGTAATAATTGCATTGTATATAAACTGTACATGATGTATTCCATAAGTTTACATACACAAAACTTTGTCTTTACTACCTAGAACTGTGTAACTAACTGTAGCTGCATGGGCTCCACTAACCCGTCCTCTGTAACGACGCTGTCCCGGACTCCCTTTGGTTTCTTTTTGTTGTTTTCTTGTTTCCCCCTCAATGAGCCACATTTACTTTGACTCGGATTCACAATTCATCTTTCAGCTGTCCACAATTAGCAACTATGAAGATCCAAAGTGTGATCCAATAATATGAACGACTACAGATAAAATATTTAACGCAGCCATTCAATTCCAAATTTGAAATCGGCTCGGAAATTTTTGTGTGCAGTTCACATTCACATTCGAGTTCGTTAAGTTTCAGCAAAGAGGGATTTTGCATTCTGACCTGAGAGGTTGGATGCTGCGTTCATATCACATGGGCAGTTTAACTTGTAAACAGCCTTCATGTCCATTTTGAAGTCCTATTAACCAGTTTTCTGAAAACTCCACTACATCCATCTTAATCCAAAAGTTTTGAGCCAAAGTCCTTTTGTTTAAGATTTAATAAACCCAAATTCAATAATGTAGCACTACACCGTCTGTGCACAGTATTTTTAGCCCTCATATGACCAACTTTGCTAGTGCACAACCGTCCTGAGTCATCTCTACCAAGAATCCCATTTCCTGTGAACGCAGCATTAAACTTCAGTATTCTACAAGTTAAAAGAAAACCATCTGAAACAGTGATTTTCTGCAGCAGAACAACTTTTATTCCATTAAAGAAAAAAGAGCTCAGAATAAAGGAAAATTTGATCATCCGTGCAACTCCATCTAAATGAGGAAGCTCATCTGTTGAGAGCTCCGGAACAGCCACTAAATAGGATCTTATGAGAACTTCTACGAAGGTGAAGAATGACCTTATTTCCCATCAAGCTAATCGTCTTACAGCAACGTGGAGGGTCTGTGTTACATGTAAATGTAGTTTTAACAGCACTTTAATGGCCATATTTCATTGTGAAGCAGCCATTGAAATGCTGTTGAAACAAAGGTTTTTCGTGCTGCCTAGATGTCGGAAAATCTTCTCAACGAAATGACGCCTGGTGTTTTAAAAAGGTATCTCAGCATGTGCATGTGTCTTCGGAGCATCTTTGTCACCGTGGTCCAGCAGCTAGAAATCACTTAGACTACATGGATGTCGTATAGAAATTCAGCTTTCAGGAGCGTTACCTTCCTTTAACCACAAGAGGGAGACATCCGCTCATATAACCTGCATAGATTTAGTGTGTTAGGTTTGGGAATAGTGCCAAACGGTAAGAAACTGTACAGATGTTTTTGCCTCTGGCCTCTTGTGTAGTAGAAATCCACGATGTTGTACAGAGATTTTCCTACGTCCTAACGTTTGTATTTCTTCACCACAAACACAGAAGTTGTCCGTCACCTCGGCAGGTGAATGTATCATCTGTTCTTTTGGGTTTCCTTGTAGAGAAAACAAGATATATTTTGTCTTTTTTTTTTTTTTTTGTCAGTGACACTTTTTCTATATCATTGTAAAATCCATCAAAGTGTGTTAAGACCTAAACCGGAGAATGTACCGCCTACCTGCAGAGAATTAAATGTCAAACTCGCTCTGTGTCGTTGCTTATTGTCGAATCTGCTGGGAGAGAGGAGGGGTTATTATTCTGACTCAGTTCACTGTTACCATGTTACCGTGTCGGGGCCTTTTGGTCACTTTTGGCAGCACAACAATTTGAAAAGCAATAATGTGAGTCAGACGACAAAAACACCCTGCAGGGGAAGATGATCTCACACCGGATACGCAGACGCAGCTTCAGTTGGTTCCATTTAGATGCTGCAGACTTCGTTTGGATTTACAGAACTGCACAAAACCAGATGATTTAAGACATTTAAAAAAATAAAAAACACCTGCAATCCCATGATAGAGTCCTCAGTGTATCTTTCAGCAGGAAACAGACTGGAAACTGGAGTCTAGACTCGTCCACCAGTAAGTTAATATCTGTTGACTTGAATTAGTTGTTCCCATCTTTTTTTTTCTCGCTTGGGATCCTCAGATGTTTTTTATCATTCATCATTATGTTGTTGAAACAAGCTATCATGTAGGGATTTGATACGTTGCAGTGAGTTACAATTCCATACTAATGTTGTAAAGTAGTGTATACACCCGCGTACTCAAGTTAACTCTGAACTATTTTGGCAGAAACGACGGGAGGTACGAAACGACAGCCGCTGCACGAACTGCAACTTCTGCAAGTTTTCAAGTTGGCAAACAACAAATAGCAGGTAAAAAAAACAAAAACAAAATCCAAAAACCTTGTTTCCTAAACTTTCACTGAACCAACTTTTTATTTTTTATCCAATTCTAGTTGATTTTGCAGTGTATAAGCTTCAGAAGTGTCAGAGTCAAGTCAGAGCTTCTTTAACCAAAAACAAGAACTAAGTTAACACTGATGTTCACTATACTAGATTCTGATTGGCTGCTGAGACCAGCTCCTCCTCTTCAGATGATGTAAACCTGCCAGAACAAGGAAAAATATTCAAGGTGTTTGATGTGATTAAGACCAAATCTAACTGAGATGGACTGATTTGAGTTTATCTGAAAACACCTATATTATTAGAATTCATATTTCTTCAAAAATCATTGATGATATATTCAAATTCCTGCCATAGAAACGCCGCAGCGGCTGTATAAATCAACAAGAACGAATCCTGAGAAACGGTAGCAGAGACAGACACAAGACCGTTCCTAAGATTCCATCTTCAAAACCAGTTTGTGTTTTATTTCAAACAGTTTGGACACCATCAGAACCAGCCGTCATTCCCAAACTTCACTGCATCTACATGTATTCAGAGTGAACTTCAGACAGCAGTATGTGCAGCAGCCGCAGCCCCACAAACACAAACAGAGCACAGAGGAGAAGGACTTGATGCTCTGTCATTGCGATGTGTTTGCAGCTAAAATGAAGAAGCGTCAGCCTCAGCAATTTCGAACAATTTATGGCCAGTTAAAGGTCTGCCACAAAAACCCTCTGTGTCTGAGAGCGGTGCCAGAATAAGAACAAATCTCTCAGAAAAGACTGAACCAGCTTTTTAACCAGTCTGTTGCACTTCAATGCTCCATTGCTCAAGATGAATCCAAACCAGATTCTTGTGTTTTTTATATACTCCATAATTGAATGTTATTAAAGTTTGAATTCAGTCTCACAAAGCTGCAAAATATTAAATGATCTTTTTCCAACAGACACAGAGCTGTATTTGATGTAAATAAATAAGCAGTTTTGTTGTTTGTGTGTGTGAGACTGCCGTCACATCGCACGCTAGTACGTTAATGACACATTGAGTCACTTCTCGTCCATCACATAATAGGTTCAAAACATTTACATTCTTGGTGAGTCTTAAAAGGGGATGATGTGGATGACCGAGGCCCGGGGGGGGGGGGGGGGGGGGGGGGGATTTCAGGACACGAAAACTTCAACTGTTAAAGGAAAAATCCATCTGCAGTGTTATTTCTCAACAAAATGTTGGTGCTTCTGCTTTTCCCCCTGCTCATCTACTTTAGGAAGTAATTTCCTACAGTTCCCATAATGCCTTTCTACAACACCAATGGCAGAGGTTTTAATTTGCTGTTTTTTTGTCAATAACGAACATACAGGAGTTTAACGAGTTACTAAATACGTTAAACATTCAACTATTAGTTGTTGTAAATTAGTCTATTGAGTCTAGTAATTAGTCTAATTTTTGGCCCATTTTCTTGTTATTTTAACGGGTTAATGTTGGTAGAAAACTAAAGCTTTTTACCGACGACACCATATTTTAGATCGGGAAAACATCAACCGGAAACCATGATCTCAAGACTTTGTGTAGGTAAATAATCACAATGTTGATATTTTAAAGATCCAGTAACAATATTGTGTGTGCGCCAATAGTCATGTTTTTACATAATCGTATAATATAAACAAACATTTTAATAAAAGTCCCTTAATTTAGTTTTTTTAAATCGTGGCCATCATATATACTGACCGCAACATTTTACAGTTTAAAAAATACATTTGACATATGATAAATTTGTAATTGTGTCGCTGTTTCTAAACTACCTTTTAATGCCTCTTTGGAATTTCTGTACTGCAATTATCAGCTGACATATACGATTAATCTGCGATAAGCTCATTTCAGCCGTTTTATATTTTAAGTTATCAAAAAAAAACTTTTCAATATACCAGAACTCAGGAATTATAATGGGACATTTACAGAATTTGACCAGTTATCATACAACAAATCATAAAACAAGCCAAGAGACAAAAAGAAAAACACCAACAGTTGAATATTTTCAAGTACTCATGTAATTTAAAGTGGATTTTTCCTTTAACACAGTGATACATGTGACAGTTTTTGGTCAGTTTCTTATAGGAAAACTTCTTGAGTTTTCTGTGTACAATACTGTGACCGGTCAGATTACATATGAGATCATTCATTTGGGGCTGTTTGGTTTAGGCTGCCTGTGATGCCAGATGGGTGGGGCTTGTTACTTTTTAAGCACCAGGCATATTGATTCACCACCAGAATAAAAGTACTGTAGAGACATAATGTCTGCTAACATTGTTTGATCTAGATCTGCTGATTATTTCAAGCAAGCAATTATTTATATTCCAATAATAACATCTGTATTTATGTACACATCAACATCTCTCATCACATACTCCCAAAAATTAAACCAAAATAAATCCTTAAAAATATCCAGAGCTGCCTACACAAGAATGGTAGACTATTAAAATTAGTAAAATATATCAAAAACAAGTGAAACATCTAAGAAAAAGAAGTTAACATAAACATTCATAATAATAATAATATTAATAGTATTTAAATAAAAAAAAAAAAGAGCCTTGTTTCAACATGGGTTTCCAAAGCTTTGTGTGGCCAAACACGTCAACCAACACAGATTCATAACCAGCTCCAAACTGAATCTGTGGACTTCCATTTCCCAAGTGATGCCTTTTTGTGCTTGTTTTTGTTCTTTTATACTGTGAGTGAAGGAAGGTTTGCTTAAAATATGCTTCAAATATAAAACACATCATTTGGTTCGTATGAAAGCAACAATTTTCAGGTGTCCACAGATTCTGCCGGTGCCTCGATACAACCTGAATTTTTTTGTCAGACCTTTTCTTTTCTCTGACTTCCAAAAACTGCAGAACTGATGGAAACAAAGTGGATCAACCCAAAAAAAAAATTCTATCAACATCATCCTTTCATGTAGATTAGTTGAGTTTAAGAGCAGCACAGACAGGAAAGGGAAATAGTGTTGACTTTGAAACCTCGACCCAGTGGATGAAGTGGAGTGTTTTGGACGCGTCAGCTGAAGTCGCCTCCTCTCCTTCGTTTTGAAAACTATGAAACGTTCAAGAACTCGACCACAAACGTTTGTGGTTGTAATGAGCAGATTGTAACTGTTGAGTTTGGATTTCGTTGGATTTACCAACACTGTTTTAACATTACCTCGCCCTGATCCAGGTGTGTCATACGACGCGCCGCTGGCCAGGATCTCTATGGGACATTTCATCCTATTTATAACCTTTGATTTTTCATGAATTGTACTGACTGTAAATGAGTAGCACTAAAAGAGATTGGAAACTCTAGAAATATCAACAATTAGCTGTGTTTACTTCAGCTCTGATACAAAATCATGATGAGAAAAAGTTTTATTTCAAAGTTTTTAACTCACTCACACATTGACCCGTAAATGGCACGACACTATTTTGCTCTTTTTTCCAAGTTAGTCAGTAAGCCAACTTGATAACTTTCCTTTTTTTAATGGTAATAAACATTACATTGTCCTAACACTGCCAGCACTAAAGCACACGTCGTCGCTGATTGGTTTATATATATATATATATATATATATATATATATATATTTAACCCTGCAAACACAGCCCCAATATCTCAATCAGGCAGTTTGCCACATGGAGCTTTGAGCCTGAAGTAAAGGTCATATGGGTCATGATGAATATTGCCTATCACCCTGCGAGTCTGTACTTTTGTTTTGTACTTCCTGTCAGTGAGTTCTGGGAGACAGCGACGTAATACAACGGTCAGGGATCGAGGCTCGGTGATTCAAAGACACTGTGGGTAAACCCGACATATCCAGAGTGGATCAGGGCGACACGTTACTCTGATCCTGTGCTTGTAAAAAAATTTTTTATTGTAAATGCTTTTAGAAGGAGAGAGAGAGCGACTTGAGTTTTGAGACGCACCCAAATCCAGATGGCATTTTACAGGTCAAGCATCAGCCCTGCTCTTATTTTACTGTACATTTTAACATTCAGATAATAATTGAGCCACTGCCCAGGCCACTCAACTACTGTAGAACATATACAGGCCACAGAGCGCGCGTTTCCATTCACTTCCCATCTGCTGCAGCTTCGTTACGAAAGGAGTGTGACCGGGTGAGCTTGCTCGTTAATCCGAGGCAGCCCGGTCGGGTGGAGCCTCATGAGCTTGGCAGTGTAAAACATACTTCAGAAAAAACAAGACTAAACCAAAAGAACCTACATTTGGTTTTTTTGTGCGTTTAACAAAAAAAGAAAGAAGAGGAGGTTGTTGCCGATCAGCAGGCTCAAGTTTTAAAAGTTTTAAAATGGCTCCTGTTTCTCCTCCTCTCAGCACAATTAAAACCTATTTATGAGCATCAATTAAACCGTTTATCTATTTGCACAATCGTTAAGAGACCAGAGCTGTAAACGAGTAATCTGTTAAATTCGTAGATAGAAAATTAATTGGCTTCAATATTGATAATGATTAACCATTTGTTTGTCAGGGCCAAAGTTTTTCTGACCACTGGCCTCTGTAACTTTAGGGTTTGTTGCTTTTCTCTGTTTTATATCACTGTGAATTGAATAATTTGAAAATGTGAAGATGCCACCTTGGACTCTGGGGAATAAGTGATGGGACATTTATTATTCTAACATTTAATGAACTGACATTATGTGTTTATGATACAACTGCAACTAATGATTATTCTCACTGTTCATTGATTTAGTTTTTTTAATACATTTATGTGAATTAATTTCTTATTTAATCTTCAACCTGTCAAGAAAGACAGACGACAAATTCCTAGATCTTAAGAAACAAATAATTTTTCTGCCGATCGACTAATTAACTGACTTCCTAGTTTTGGTTCTGATTTTACGACGACAGCTTTTAACAGTTTAATTAATGCTTTAAAAAAAAGCAACACTACAGTCAAATGTTTGGTGACATGACCCTTTAATATTGCCAGTAACAGGCCGAGTCAACACTGAATCAGAATTTGTTTCTGTCCTGAACTCTTTCCTGAATTAGATTTTAAGAGATACTGAGGAGGGGGAAGCCATTTTAAACTGCTGAGACAAACACAGACAGAGACCGTCTTACTGCATTAAATATACCGCGTCGCCGCCGCCATCGACCGACCGTGGACGAGCTCCACATCAGCAGGCCGTTAGCGTCACTCAGCGTTATTGAGCAATTCAGGATGATTGTGGAGTGAAAAACATGTTATGTAAAAGGTCTGAGCGCCTGCCAGAGCTGCAGCTGCAGGAGAAACACTTAAGCCAGAGTCGAAATTTGCCAGCGTGTGATTGGTGGCTGATATTATGAGGTGTACTGTACCAGCTGTAGCAAGGTGTGCGTACGGGAGGTGTTAGAGTTTGCAGTCGGTAAATAAAGCTTTAAAAAGGCGCTAAAAGGACAAGACACACTAAACAAACATTCAGACAGGTTTTGTGTAGTGTGACAGTTTGGATGTAAGAACTGACTTAAAGGAAAGAAAAAGTCTTTCTCTTTGTGTGTCCCTTTTAAAACAATACAAATGTGCATATTCTGGCTTTTTTTTGTTTGTTTTGTTTTTAAATTCAAAAATGTTAAAACAACACGAACCTTTAAAAGCAAACTGTAAAGTCAAAACCACGAGAAGCCAACTTCAAAAAAATAAAAAGTTAGCTTATGCTGTTGAAACATCTTCGTTTAATATCTTCCCTTGAGGACTTTTTTTTTTTCTGCTGTGGCACCAAACATGACCCGTAATGGCACGACACACCAGGAACTGGAGAACTTAAACTTTCACCAGCCACTTTCACTGCTCAGACAACTAGTTTTTTTTTTTTTTTTTAAAGCTAAAAACAGGATTGTCAGATCTTGAAGCTCATCGTTTTAGATCTTTACCATTTAAATATTTGGGGTTAACTGATTTCTACCAAACTTTTAGGTGTCTTCATGCAGCTCTTAAAATCAAACGAGCTGCTGATAAAACCTCGACATAATTAATAAAACAGTAAATGGTTGAATTACAGATATTGCAAAAAGTATTATTTTTTCAAATATTCAAAATAAAATTTTTTTTTGTTGTTGAGTAAAAACTGAAAGTAATGAGCCCTTCTTATCTGTCAAAGACTAATTTGTCAGATGCATCGACGCCTCTCCAGTGGCTGGTTTTCATTTCCCGTTCTGCCTATATAACACTATATCTCGTTAGCACCACCTCATGATATAAACACTGCAAACTAGCAACTGCATCACTGCGCGTCAAGCTAAAGGTAGTGTCAGTGGTTTTGTTGTGACAGGCGGGACGTCTAACAACGCTGTCAGATATTAGTCTTTCTCCGTCTCCAGAGGAAGATTCATTAGGGAGCTTCTCTTTTTTTTTTTTCTTTCTTTTTTAGTTTTAAATTTGAGGTGTGTTATGTGTTAGCGTAAAGCTAAGGAAAAGCTTTACGGTCATTGTGGAAAGCTAATTTAGCATGGTATAATAATATGCACACAAAAAAACGCTAAAGAAGACTGCGATGCCACCGATGGTAACCATGACACGGAGGCTTGGCATCCTCTGGCACGAGTCACATATGTGTCTCATCCGAAACAGCTGATTGGTCACTCTGCATCATCACGGCAGTCCCAGACTGCTTTTTACCTCCAGAATGGACCGCTGTGCACACGCCGATGTCAGCCTCTTGGATTGGCGTTACTCTTTAAGTCTTCCCAGCTGATGCCACAGTGCAAAGCCAGCGTTACAGAATCGGCCATCTTGTTTTGTAAGGTGCTTTGTTGCAGTGTGGGCTCAGAGGATTTAAACGGTCGTAATCCAGGAGGCTGGCATGCGACCTGCGCACGTCTCAACCGATCCGAGTTGGCGCTCCAGTGCAAATCTCCGCCGACAGGGAATAAAGCCTGGATACTTATGTGAGCGTACTGGGCGGAGCCGGTGGCAGGCATAAGCCCCTCCCCCTCTGTTGAGTGACAGTCTGTTGGGGATTTTACCGCTGGCTGGTTCAGTCCCTGGACTGGTAGAACAGGATGTATCCCGACTCGGAGTTCTTGGAAATGTCCGATGTCAGACCGTAGAACTCCTCGATCGCCTGCGCGTCAATTTTCTACAAGAGAAGAAGACAGAGGTTGAGTTCTCACTCAGCCCTGCAGTTAAATGACTTTTCCTAGACAATGCGATGCACATACACCAGGCAGATGCTTATTCGCTTTCTTTCTCTGAGTTTGTGCATCAAGTAGAGAGCTGAGGCCAAATCAGTTAGCTTAGCTTAGCATAAAGACTGGAAGGAAGGGGAAACAGCTAGTCTGGCTACATTCAAAGTACAAACTATAGAACATGGTGTTTACTTCCCACCTCGATTTTAGGAACACAGAGTAAGAGAAAAGATGCTGTTCCCTGTTTCCTGTTCACAGAGCACAGAAGGAACTGGGAGCCAAAAAAGGCTTTTACCAAAACTGAACATTGTGTTCATATTTTTTGGTTTGAGAGACATTCTTGGACAAACCAGATCTATTATTTCCGAGATCAAGATGTTTTTTTTATTACTCAAACTGAATAGATCTGTGCGTCACTTAGTAAGAAGAATGTTATCAAGTCACTTTACAAATGTTTTCGTGTCTGAAGAATTTGTGGAAACTAATTTTCAAAAACAAGAAACATGTTTTATCCCCGACCTTTATTAAACCTCTGTGTAAAGACAACCGGAGGATGACAGGCCGTTCAGGAGGTCTGTCTTAGCACAACATAAAAACCCCTCCTTGAGCGCTGCTGAACTTTGTTGTGTAACTGTTTCAGCGAGGCTTTTCATTTGCTACACAAATCTCCATCTAAAATTGAGTATGTTGACAAGTAAGTGGCGATGTCTGGTTCTTATTTGGAGAAGCAGTTTTCTGTCCAGAAAGGGGAAAGTGGGGAAAATGGGGCTGAAAACAAAACTTCAAGAAATATGCTTTCGCACTGGTGGTGAAAGAGAACTGGCTACAAAAGAGGAGATAAACAGGCACAATGAGATGGATATAACTTATAAGATGAAGTTGTGGAAGCTCAAATACAAAGCAGTGAGGCAGACGGGGCGAGTAAATCTACACAAACTATAAAAAAAAAGAAGAAAAAAAAAGATAAGTTAGGGTTTCAGCTCTGCAAACTCAGCGGAATCTGCCACAACTCAGCCAGTTTCTGTCCACTGGACCAGATGTTCCAGCAGGCGTCCTTCCCATCATAGTGGAAAAATCCACCGCTGGTGCGATCAGTTTTAAACATCAGCCCTCGATGACTGTGAAGGAGCAGCTCACTCTGTATCCAAACAGCAGGGTGACCTCTCCCACTGCCGGGGGAGATCTAAAGTAAAATAAACTATTTTAATTGGGCCAAAAGTCCCGAAGCGGGGCAAAGAAACGCCTCCGATGTATAGATTTGATATTTAACTGTGGCTGAACCGGAACCAACCACTGAACTGGGACTGGACTTGGATCAGAAAGGAGGGCTGCGGTATTTTATTGCACTGAACATTTGGTAGTTTAATATGAAATATGCGAAGGCTGGGCCCATAGAGAAATGTTTTAAAGGACCATACCAGTAGTTGTGTATGTTCTTACCCAGCTATGACCTCAATGCTAAAACATATAATTCTGTAAGTGTCAACAAAAGCTGGACATTACAGGCATAATTAAAAGTGGCGGAACAGTTGTATTGGGTTGCATCAGACTGTGCAGTTGTTCCTAAATAAAGACCATAAACTGATTATTGAGTAGACACAACCATGCATCTGTGTTTTAGACGGTTGAATGGGTTTTTTTCTACCGTTCCAGACAAGCTATTGGTTTCCATTAATTACTAATTGGCAGACTCTTTAAACTGGAGTTGTGGAATCCATCACAGAAACCAATGGCTGCCTGGAACAGTACATTAAAACTAATCTAAAGCTTTACAGTATACATCCAAAAGTGTTAGCAAAAATATAAAATATACATGATTAGTAGCAAAGAGATAAACCTACAACCCACAGTATTTTGTAGGTAAATCTAAAATGCAGTGGTGAAACTTGTTGGAACAGGTCACGAATATCAATAAAATAAAAGTTTGAAGACAAAATTGATCATGTACAAAACTTTTGCACAACTAGTTTCAAATTACACCTATTCATTTCTTTAGGATATCACTGAAACATGTTAATTAAGGTTTGTAGATCATTGTTGTTGTAATTCCAATTCATTGTTTGTTGTCAAGAAAACAACAAATATAGAAATTATTCTTTCCAATACAAAGTGACTGTAACAAGTATTTACGTGGGTTTAAATGGGACAGTTTTTTCCCTGTAATTAGTATAAATTACATAATTCTTTACACAACACTTCCTATGAAATTTTAAGGCAAATTGCAGATCTGACTAAGAAAAAACAACATTTGTAGAGCGCTGTATGTCTGCAGTCACAAAAAAAAAAAACTTGCAGCAGCGCTGTGAAACAAAAGAAAACTATTACACAACTTAGACAACTCTGTTTGTACTGTACATTCATCTCTGTAATACACAGTGAACCCTGGATCATTTAACCACAATGACGACACAGTCCGTTAACTGCTGATAGCTTGATTGCTGTGACACGCTGTCCTTTTTGGCTTGAGCAAAGAAAAATAACAAAGTGAGAGGTTACTTGGCTGCAGCTAAAACACAGCAGCATGCCGAGGCTTTGGCCGTGTACCGCTGCGGTCGACGGCCAGCGACTGAACAGCTACATCATGCTTTTGGCAAACTGTTCACTAGTAAAGCAATACTTCTAACTTCCTATACTTCATATTCACAAGGGATGGAGGTGCTTTTAAATATGATCAATCCAATGTTCTTGGTTTGATTAATCATCACATTATCGCAGCTATGGTTACGCAAACTGTTGCGTCTCGGCGCTGCCGTCCTGTCAGCTGCAGCGTGCTGAGAGAGGAGCTGGGAGAGCGTTCAACAGGGGGCTGAGCGCTGTCACACATGTAGAGGGATGTCAGACTGTTGTTTCTATGAAGCCTGTCATGTTCTCTCCTGTCACCACATCAGAGAGGGAAGCAGATGGTTTTGCAACAGGAGCCGCTGGGAGGGAATCGGCATGACAACCGAAAATATATGCGAGCGAAGGACTGAAGTTAAAAATAACCGAAAGCGTAATCTCAACATCAGCGTCACCTGCTCGCAGATAGTAGAAATTAAAAGATGAAGAATGAGGGCTGGAGCGGACGGAGCGGCACTCTGTCATTTTTATAATCTGCCGAACACAGTGAGCCGACCAGGTCTCCCCGACCGAAGAGGCCTGTGGTTTATGGCTGCGTAACCGGGGTGAATAATGTCTCAGGTAGAGCAGGTACAAGGCGAACATGAGAAGAGGAGTCGAGAGGGAGAATGAAAAGACAAGTACGAGGAGGAAAGAGCAGGTAAACATTCTCAGTCTGGTTCTTGTCCTCAGGTCTGCAGTGTAATCCTGCTCTATAATCTAAAGCAGGTATCCACTTCTTTCTTCTGTTTTCTCTCCCTTCATCTCCTTATCCTTCTGTGTGGACGCTTTCATGCACCCCTCCGTTCCTCTAATCGTATCCTGATCGCTAAACCCGATTTTTAGCTCCTCATTATTTAGCAAAGGTTGAAGTATCTAGGTCGGCCCCCGCCGTAGGAAATCCAGACACAACATTCGGAGCGCCAGGATCTACACCGAGTCTGGAAGGACGGCCGTTTGAAAAATTCCTGTCTGGTTAGGATGAGGTGGGAAACTTCGACATGAGACCGTGTGGAGAGGTGAGGCGGCTGATGGGGATTTCAAACTTTCGGCTATTGTCTGTCATGGGCTGAAAGTTGTATCGCAACATAAGAGTGCTCAACCTGATTTGACCTTTTACCCCTAAGAGTTGCCTGTTTGTTGAATTATTTATTTTAAATCTGGGACTAATGACCAGAAAAGACAAAGAATCTATTGAAATGTCATCATATGATGCTTCTATCATATTATCACTCTTTTATCCTTATTTGTGAAGCACTATGAAACTTTTGTTCGGTAAAGTTCTCTGTAAATCTGCTTATAAATAGAAGATAAATGAGGGAAATATCACAAAAGGGGCTCCAGTTACAAAAAGTTCCTTTACAAACGTTTCAACAACAGCTGCAACAATTCGCCAAGTCATCGACCACAGAAAGAAAATTAATCAGCAACTATTTTGATGATTGATTAATCATTTGAGTCCAATTTCAAGCAAAGATGCCAGAAGGAAATTGACAGTTTCAGCCTCTGAAATGTTTGAATTTGCTGCTCCTCATCTTACATTAGAGTAAACTGAATATCTTTGGGTTTTAGATGGTTGGTTGCACAAAAACAAGACATTTCATATCATCACGTCGAGCATTTTTCACACTTTTCGTCTGTTTTATAGTCTTAAAGATTAATTGGTTCATTAAGCAAACAATCATCAGATTAACTGATAATAAATAATGAGAATAATAATTTGTTCCAGCTCCATTTTCAACAATCAGCTCTGTTTTTAAACTGCTTGTAATTCTCGATTTGGGGGTTTTTAGTTGCTTTGTGCAACAGTGAAGATGAGTAGCAACAGAAAAGGTTAAAGTCAGAAACTATACATGAACAGTGTTTGACGCCAAAGTTTAGAGGTCAGCAGTTTTACTCTTTACTGTGTTACCACCAGACGTGCAGTCAGCTGACAGCGGTCAGTCTTTGCGTAGTGAAACCAAAACAATAAATCACAATGTTTACCCACAGCCGAGAATCTATAAGCAGCGTGTTATTGTATTGTGCAAAGGTCACTCTTTACTGGTTGTATTCAGCATCTGAAGGCATCCATTTTTCTTTTATACAAGAAAATACTGAAGAATCCGAGAGAATTACATTGAACTCGCTCACAAGAAAAGTGTTTGATGATCAGCCTGAAGGCAAAACATCTCAGAATTATTTTTCAAGGCTCGAAAAAACGAAAGAAAAAGTGAGAAAACAGAGAATGAGAAACGTGAAAATGAGAAAGAACGAGAGGTTCTTACCTCTACGATGTCGTCGTCAAACAGCAGCCAGAAGCCGTGGCTCTTGACGATGGTGATGTAGTGTCCGCGGTTGGGACCACTGCAGCGCAGAGACACAGAGGAGGAACAACAGGGGAGACGCGTTATGAAAATATTATTTAGGATTAAATATTTGGTGTTTTGAGTCGAATCTTTCAAAGTCTAACTGAGGCAGAGACACTCAAAGGTACAAACAGTTCAGCAGCATTTGAAATTTATGTTGTGATGAACTGAGAGAGGTGGTTAGTTACATGCTCACATCAACAGACGGCAGCATGGGAGCCGTGGTGTTTATATATAACGTCTATCCACCTGAGGGAAGCTGAAGACGATCTGACGACTAACGACATGCACAGGCTCACTGTCAGTCAGCTGGTGTCTGACGATCCCCCTCAGAGGACCTTCCACATCCCTGAGTCACCTGAACTCAACTTTCCAGAGTGACTCAAAGAGCTGAATGCAAACAACCAGCTTTTCCAGACAGTTTTTTTTTTTGTTGTTGCTATAATCACATATAAAAAACATTTTATAAGTAACACTGTTGCCGAGAGCAGACAAGAAAAAACATTTGAGACCTTTGTAAATGAACTTCTTAACACATTTAAAAAGGCCTCTTTTTTTTGTTGAGGAAATTGAAATAAATGTTTTTAAAGACTTTCCAAGACCTGCAGACGCCCTGTAAACTGAGTTTCAGCCACATGATCAGTGTTGAAAAATGCAGTTTAACAGATTAGCTGATGGACTGGAAATTAAGTTATGCAGGAAGTTGCTTTTTCGTTTTTTTGGCTGCTGATCAGACGACGTGAGCAATTTAAAACTTTCCTGTATCATTAGGAGAATTGTCATGATGCACTGATGACAGAACCTACCTGCCACAGTGTACGACGACAGCCACCAGGTCGTACATGCGGTCGGGGTTGGTGGCGTCCCCGGACGTGTTGAAGAGGCGGAGCTCCAGCGGGAAGACGACGCGATAGGACAGTTTGGTGTAGCGGTGCAGCTGGTCCATGTATTTAAAGCGCTTCAGGTGGAGGGCGAGGATCATGGGTAGCTTCTTCACCCTCATCCTGACAGAGAGCGAGAGCGAGAGAGAGAGAGCGAGAGAGAGAGACAGAGAGGGAGGGGTTTTAATGGTTTGAAGTGGTTTCGATGGAGTTCCTGAGGCCTTGGTGGCATCTTTCTTTCACTCCGAGTGATACGCTGAATGCCAGAGCACAACTGAAACGGAAATGATCTCTGAAGGGAACTCTTTGAGTTTGGTTTGGACCCAAAGCTGAGGGACTCACGAGAACTTTTACTGAAACAGAAAAATCTAAGTGAAAATAAAGAGCACGGCTTATAAAAAGGTCAGTGGGAAAAAAAAACACCAGGAGGGAAGTAAAATCACACAAAGACAGGCAGTGAGGGTGAGTGGTCCCCACAACAAAACTGAGAGGGCTAAAAGCTTTCCACGTCGACGCCATTACTGCCCCAAACCCCCCCCACCAGGAGCAAGCAGTGAGGTCTTGGTTGCTTTGTGCTAATTCTGCTCGCGCTCTCGCAGCGTTCTGCCCACTGTTAAAGCGGGGGAGCAGTCGCTGGTGACAGCGTGGTCCTTTCAGGCTAATGGATGCTAATTGGTGGACGGTAAAAATACACACACTCGTGAGCAGACGGTTCGGACAGAGAGGATATATTTTTTTATTTTTATTTTTTTCTGATGACACTCCACGTCCAGCAGCTGTGACACCGCCGTGCGGTGGCTAATAATAGACACCTTCGCCTAGCTCAACTTCAAACACTTATGATGAACTTCTCAGAATGCAACAGGAAGGCCCCGACTGGTTGCCACAGTAACATCAGCTGTGGTTTTGGGGGGGTGTGCTTTCTGATGGAAAAAAACTGTAACTATTTGTCCGCTCAGAAAAAGAAAAAAAAAACCTTTCGAGCGCTGGAGGGTCGCTGTGCGACAGCGGCTCTAACCGCTCACGCTCCCACAGTGACGTGAGACAGAGTGCTTATTTGGATGACAGGTTCTTACAGCTACAGTTGTTGAGCTTCTATTTTCATAACGGCCAAAAACCTGCTCAAGCTTCCATGTGATTAAAGCAGCAAGTCTGAAGAAGTTTCGTGTCAAAAAAAGTTGCTTTTTCACGACTATTACCTCACATGACACCTGAAGGGTTCTTAGCTGCACATTGTATTAATGTAGGTGTTATTTCTTGGTGTGGTGGTGATATATTTATAGTAGGTTACTGTTCATGTTGATGAGGCAGCTGTGAGTGTGAACCACAATATTTCACTTTCAGAATTTTCTAATGATGTTCTGGAGTTACAGCCTCTAATTAGCTTTTAATTTTCATCCGCTCCTGTTCGGGGTCGTACTCGGTATCTGCCGATTCCCTGAGTTTGGATATCAGAATTATTGTTGGGGTAGAAGAAGTCAGATAGAAACATCCTCTGGAAACATATTCGGAAAGGAGAGAGAGAAGCTGCATGTAAAAATAAAAAGGTAATAAAGTAAGAAAGAAAGAGGAAATGTCAGAAAGTACAGGTGCAGCTGATTTCACTCACCTTTTCTGGGCTTCCTGTTTGCTGCGACACTGCTCACAGTAGTACTTGTATTCACTACATAATGTCTCTGTGTTGCTGAAGCCCCTGTTCAGAAGACACACACACACACACACACACACACACACACACACACACACACACACACACACACACACGCCAACATTTAACACACTCTTGAGATAAACTGCGATCATGAGTCATTCAAGACTCATCAGTCCCGATGTCATACTCAGTGTCTTTCCCGTGACTTTGAATATCAAGTGAGGATAAAAGGCCAATTTCTCCATAAGAGCCCCTCGTTACCTGAGACAGTGCGTGATGGAGGTGTTCTGCTCCACATCCACCGACAGATCCAGGAAGTCCTCGTCTTTACTGCTCACCTGGAACAAAAGTGAAGACGCTCAAGGTCACGTTCATCCTGTTACTGAACTGACGGAGAACTGGCAACGCAACATCATGACCAGTCGACAACTACAGTTCTGTTTCTGGTCCTTTTCTTTTGCATTTGATTCCTTTGCACCCCATTTACAACGAGCATCAGCCCTGCCTCGCTATTTTGCATTTTCCGATCCAATCACAATGTGAACTCAGTCGAGACAACAAGAATGTATTTTAATACCAGGTTCAAATGCAAAGACTCGAGGATCCAGCCAGGTGCAAATTCTTTGTGGAGCTATATAAAGTGACTATCGTTGTCCAAAGATATTGTTTGTTTTGAGCCTTAAATGCATGAAAATTTTTTTATATATTGATTGTTTTGTCCTTTCTGGGCACCAGTAACACACAAGTTGCAGTTAATTTGGTTATTGCATGGCGTTGAGAAGGACTTGGGGTTTCTGGTGGTTTCAGATGCCACTCACAGCTTCGCAGTTGAGGCAGCGCGTCTCGTTGGTCAGTGTTCCCTGGAAGATCTCGTGGACCCAAGTCTGTTGTGTCTCCTTCCCTCCTTCGCCATCTCCTCCTCCCTCACTTCCTCCTCCTCCTCCTCCTCCTCCTCCTGCACTTCCCCCTCCTCCTCCTCCTCCTCCTCCATTCTGCACCAGTTTTCCGTTCTGCTGTCGCTCCTGGCTCTTCTCCTCCTGGAGCAGGTCTGCGATGGTGTTGAGGAGGTAGTTGAGGAATTCGTGGGCGTCCTGCTGCATGTAGTTGTCAAACAGCTCTGACGGGGACACGGGTAGAAAGATATGAATATGTGAAAAGACGCCGAAATACAGTAACAGAAAAAATAAAGTGGAAAGTGGAAACAGACAAAGACATGAAAAAAAAAAAAAAGACAGAAATAGACAAATGGGGAAGGAAGACGTCGAAGAAAGAGAGAACAGAAAATAAACATCATCAGCACATGTTGGCGAGGAGACACGAGCCAATTAAGACCGTCTCTTCTTTTTCATCTGCTTTCCACTCCAGGATTTGGCTGACAATTTTATTTCCTCAGCTGAAACAACCCCCCCCCCCCCCCCCCACTCCATCTTTCTTCTTCTCCTCATCCCATATCTCAGCTGTGACGCTCCGTGGTGAAAGGAAGTCAGTTTAAACATGTAACCGATGAAAGAGCTGTTCAGACTGTTATTTCTTTGAGAAAAATACAGTAAGTCCTACATTTAATTTATTTAAACTTCTTTCAATGTTAAACCTTCCTTATGATACAACACAGATACAAGAACATTAATCATTTTGTGTCACTACCATTCTCTTTTCTCAGCCGCGAGATGAATTTCTTGGGAGGGATGACTCCGACTTTCTTCTTCTGCGTAGCGATGCTGTTGAACAGGTCGGCCAGACAGGTGAGGAGGGATTCCTTACGACGTGGCTGCACCTGGAGGGGAGGAGGAGGAGGAGGAAGAGGACACACCTGTCACCTACATAAAGACTTGCAACAGGGCCGTGTAATCTTCAGAGTACAGGTGAAGGTAATGCGACGTCCAGTTCAGGCTGAACTTTGACTTTTATCTAATTTATGAGAGATGACAAAACAATAAAACTCCCACACATTATGTGATATAGATGATCTCTGAAATTTATGTTTCACTCATTAACCAGGGGGAGAGGTAACAGCTGAAGGAGGCTTTGAAGACTCTCTGAAGACACATTAAAGGTCCCATATAGTGTAAAGGTA
Organism: Seriola aureovittata; assembly: GCF_021018895.1. Classification (NCBI taxonomy): domain Eukaryota; kingdom Metazoa; phylum Chordata; class Actinopteri; order Carangiformes; family Carangidae; genus Seriola; species Seriola aureovittata. The sequence goes on from NC_079386.1 coordinate 16,077,360, forward strand.
GATGTGCATGTGGAGTTTGATTTAAAGCAAGTCGAGGTTCTGTATTAATACTGTGAAAGGATCAAAGCGCTCAGTCCAGAGAAACACACACATCAACACTTCAAATAAAGCACATGAGAAGTGTAAAACATGGACCTTTAACAACAAATTAATGAACTATTTTTCCTCAAGTGTGAACTCCATCTTCCAACAGCTGTATTACGAGTCCAATGATAAGATGAAACCTTCCCTCTCATATAAGTGAAACATGAAATACTTCTTTCAAAGCATAACATATTGCAAATTCCACGTTGGGGTGGAGGCACATTTCCAAGTTGGAGCCGTGTCCTCATTCTCTCACACACTCTCTCTCTCACTGTCAGGATCTTGAAGGCAGCTGGATGGTTTTTTGAGCTGCTAATCGTGACGTGTGGTGACACCAGTAACTCTTGGCTGCTCGACAGACGATTCGGTCCCCGTCAGTTTCTGCAGTAAAGACGTCGTAGATGCTTTGTCTTCAGCAATTTATTTCCTCGTGGCAGGAAAACACATCACATGAGCCACTGATTTCATATATGAGACGAGCACTTGTTAAATTTCCCTCCACATTCTGCTTTTCTAAATAAATCATTAGGGACAGTCCGCTACACACAGACGTTACAGGCTCTGCCTTCCTCAGCTAGGAACTAGATTAAACCGATAAAATGCACTTCATTATAACTTTGGTGTAATTTCTGCTGCTCCAGTCGTCGGTTCCATCAGTAATGTAAAAATTGCACCTGCCGACTTAATTGCCGAGGTCTTGTAATGCGGCAACGCTGCTAAAAATAGGTCTGTCTGGGCAACAAGCGGGAGCAGTCAGATGATGAGACAGGTTGAAAACAAACTCTGCAGGTTGGTCAAAGTTATTTAGAAGAGAGAAAAAGGACAAACTGTAAAACATCCAGACAGGTCATGTGTCACAGTCTGCTTCCCCTGCGAATATTGCTCCCCCATAGCGCTGAGGAAGGTTGTGGTAAGGAGACGGAGATGAGTGGTTAGGGGTGGGACTGCGGCGTGGGGTTAGGGCTAAGACTTGACTCAGTATAAGGTAAAGGGAAACAGATGTGGACCCAGCAGTGGCTCCCTGGTTCAACACTGACCCACCATACTTGAGGCAGTTGCAGTTTTCTGAGGGATTATTAGTGACATCTCAGGTGCACTCGCTTTCAGTTTTACTTTGAAATGAAGTGGTTGAGGGAAATCTGACTAAAATGTTGGCTTGTTGCATAATATCTGCTTGTTATTGTTCTCCCATTGGACCTAATTATACAGATGTGCTCCTACATCCCAGCACTTACTCTGGTGAGTAATTGATATATTGCAGTAGGTGTGGGCGATCTGGACAAAAGATCAAATGACGATCTCTTTGAGTAGATTTGAATCATGACGCATCCTGTTTCCGCTCTCCTGATTGGAAGTTGTTGCCATTTTGACGCTTCTTTTTAAAATTAAATATCCAAATTTAGCACCTTTTATCAACTCAACTTGTACAATCATCTGACAAGTCGATCATATGCCAAAGTAAGGTCGTCCACGATGTAAGATGGTCAGGTTGTCCACCCCTATATTGCTGCAATGAATGTTATCCCCTTCAACACTTTTAGAGCTCTCTAACTTTAAAAGACACACTATGATTGGACATGGAGAAACTCACTAGCCTAGCAACATTAGGTCTTCAAATACGCAGCCCCGCTTTTTCAAACTAACATCCAGAAAAAATATTGTCTAACAGTCGGGCCAGTATGATATTTAAGTGCATTCTTTTAGCGTGAGCAACCGGTCGGCTGTACAAATCTGTGGAGAGGTATACTGCTCTCCGTTACAGCGATGGTGCTTCTCTCGTCACTTACCTTGTATGCCAACACCTTCTCCCTGAACGGTCGACAGAAATACAGAGCCTGCAGCACTGAGTTACAGTAGCAGGTGTTGCCAAACTAGAAGAAAAAAAAAGAAAAAGAGACAGAGAGAAAGAAAATGAGTGGAGGGTGTGTCCATGAGACTTTGTGTTACAACTCACAGCAACTGAGAGGCAGCAGTATTTGAGGAATGGTGCTTGACACAGGTTTGAATCTTAATGATGGAAAGCACATTTACATAATTAGAAATACGTCCTAGAAGGACAATGAGGGCAGGACCATAATAAATCTAAGAGCCCTACTAAATGCTGTTTGGCTTTGATTGATACTTACGTTGACCAATCCAAAGTAGTGTTCATTAACTGGAAACTGTTCCGGTCCAATCTCCTTTTCCAAGGCAGAGGCATTGGCGCCCTGGACAAGAAAGAGGCACAGGCTGTAAGATGGCACAGTACAGCAAAGTAAACATTTTACGTCATATATATAAGATGTTCATCATCAGACTTTCCCTAACACTATAATAAATGATCCCTTAGAAAACTTTGTCCTTCATCTTTCACTTCCTCTTCATTGTTTTCTCATTTTCCTGCTCTATTTTCTCTCTGCTCTGCTGGACGGTCGACCATCTGTTTGCTGCAGCTGTGTCCTGCTTCATATCCTTCGATTCTCCACACACAAAGATTTCCTCTGCGCAGTCTCGCTCTCATTACTTGTTTGTACATATTTAATATTATTTTTACACTAATTAACAACTTATCAGAGTGAATCCAGATAAACCTTCATCCAAGTCAGTTCTTTATTATCATTATCAGCTGATTGTCTATAGGCTCACTGTCAAAAAATTTTTTCAGCTTTGTCAACAAAATTTACAGGGACTTGCTCAGCTATTTAGATCAATATATACAGTATAATTAAGTGTGTTGTAAAACATTATATCCAACATCAGGTCATAATTGGATTAAAATGTTATTGTAAAGGAGCCAAATTATGCCAGATGTATCCAGCTTTTTTGACATGAGAATGGTGTTTTTGTTATTAAAAGCCACTTCCTCATTTTTTCATAAGACTCGATGACGCCCAAAATTCCCAAATTTCCTCCCATGACTCAGCTGTGACAAAAACATCAACACCGAGCTACGGGAAACTTTAATGATGGGCGGGCACAACGGTAACACACAGTGTCCTCTCACTTGTGATTAAGTGTCTCATTTTTTACCAGTTGAACATCTGCATTTCACAGAGAGATTTCAAGGACCAAGGAGGAAAGATGAGCACAGATGTTACATGATGGTTGCATGTCTTGTAGATTTGAGTCAGAAAAACTTGCTTGTAAAATGTGAAATGATGTTGTTGTTTATGACAAAACAAACATGTTCATGAATATGTAGAAGGGAAAAGATATTGAGAATTTATGCACAAATTATATAAACAGCGAGGTTACACAAATACTCCTCGGGCTACTTTTGTTAACATCCGTCAAAAAATTCAAAGACACAAAACTGTGTGTGAATCTTACCACTCTAAATTCCCACACCGTGTTTGGCCCTGAAGGTGCACATTTAAGTTACAAGTACAAATCCTGGCCCTGCTTTCCATTATAAAAGCAGAGACACAAAACCTACTTATAAATGAAGCGAGTGTGTGTGTGTGTGTGTGTGTGTGTGTGTGTGTGTGTGTGTGTGCGTGTAACTTCAATGTCACACACACTACTGTGTCAGGATTTTCAAGGCGAGACGATGAAGCAGCCTTTTAAAATGGTAATCATGTCTGTATTATAAAGGCTGGACTGACCGTGGTTCAATCTATCATCTATCAGCAAGATACCACTTCATTACACCTTCCTGCATTATAGATTAAACCCCATAGTTTCTGCAGCAGGTTGCGACTTTCGCTGTATGAAGCTGAGTAACGTATCAATATTTTTGGCTTTCATAAATATGTGACTAAAATCTGATCAAAGATGAAATCCGTCTTTCAGTCATCATGAAGCCTTTTTCTTCTGGATGTCATTTTGAGTTTCCAGGAATCAAATATTACATTAAGTCAGCAGAGAGAGAAACAGAGAGAGGAGGGGGAAGAAGATGATGATTATGATGATGATGATGATGATGATAACGATGATGCGGCTTTTCCTTTAAGGTTGACTGACTAAACGGAGTGGAGCCACTTCACTGTTACTCATCATCACACTGCAGTCCATGTAAAGTCAACAAGAGGCGAAGCAGATGAAGATCTGACTGAGGTTATTTATCGAACAAAAACAGCCTCCAAACAGCACTGGGTTGTAAACAAAGCCAGCGCACACTAAAACAAGCTAGGTCGTGTCAGAACAACAAACAGACGGGGAGGGCAAATATCTGGGAAAAGATTTGTTCAGTATGGGCTGTAAATCAAAGGCTTTATTTAAATTGATGTTTTCAGCACTGGTTTGAAGCGGCAGCTTTGAAATGACTCTGTTTCCTGAGCTGATGGAAATGAAAGTGGAGTGAACTCCGCCGGCTGCTGAGAGCTGCTTGAAAAACTTTTTTCAGTGGAAACTCGATTAAAGACAGCAGGGTTAAGTGACTGTTCTGCGAGTGCATAATGTTTATTAATCATGACTAACTGTTAGAGGATGTTATGAAGAAAAGCATCTTGACTAACTGATTTTCAACTGAGTGGGTATCGTTTGAAATGTCAGATACCAAAACCATTTGAACAAAATCAAAGCAAATCTTATTCATTTAACTAAATAAGTCGAGTATCTCAACGTTTAATACAAATCAATACATCATGTGATGTACTGTACCCTACACAATGTCTCTTCCTTGTCTAAATGCTGCATTACAGTTAAACCATATGATTAAAAGTTGACAGACTGCTTAGAGATAAATTACCACGAGCCTTTCTACCACATACTGCTTCTCTAAAAACATCCCCAACATGTTGCCATATAATGGATACAGAGGTGATTTCATCAATATTGCCCGGCTCTGGTTTGGACAGCCATAACAGTGACTTTCACGGTTTCACGAGCCAAATTGATTTTCAGAAAAAAACAAATACCTTCCGGGCAGAAACTGGTAGGCTGCCAGAGCGGCAATCAGACTGAACAAACCTGCCAGCCACAGCTAATATTTAGCCTTGTTAGTGTTTGTCTAGTAGGTGCTGTTAAATGATGCTGGCCTCCACACTTAAATGGGTTAGATGTCGTGGTGTGTGGTCTTTAACACCTTGCAAGTGCCAGACATACTGACAAAGTAAGAGCTTACTGCTTTCAGCACACACACAGCAGCAGCAGAAGCAGCAGCGGCCAACAAATTAAAAAGACTGCAGCAGACTCCTCCGTGGCATCTGCCTAGCCGTCTGTCAGCTCTGAAAGGTGCAGCGGGTAGAAGCAGGATAAGTTACAGTCAGAAGTTAATCTTCTGGCTTTAAGCTCCCCTGTCTGCCTCCGTGACTTAGCTCCGCTGCCAAACAAACACAGACAGAGAGCGGTCACATTAAATACGAGGAGAGCAAATGAAGCAGAGTTGGCAGCGTTTGACCTTTTCACCCTTGACCTCTCCGTAACAACCTGCCAAACAGGTTGCTGTCCTTGAAGCCACTGAAGCCCCCATGTTAACAAGCATCGAGTGTATTTGAGTAAGGTGCTCAAGGGATGTTGTTATGTAGCTGACCCTGACCTCTGACTTTGCTGGATTTCTGTGAAGGGATCAATAAAGTATCAGGTTATGAGAGCCTTTGAAAATGTTATTTAGGAGGATATTTAACTAATTAAAAGCATTGCATACGAAGGGATAAATACACAGCAAGGGGATTTCACAGTTAACTGAACCAAAGGTGACAGACTATGAGCAGAAAATCATTCAAGCACCAACCTCCGCTCTATCTTATTTACCATCACAAATACTCTACACTATAAAAGGGCTGCATATATTCAAGTGTATAGAGTCTGTTATAAATTTTGAGAACCAAAACCTGAACATTAGCTAAGTGTCCGTCCAGAGGAAACATTCAGGGTGTAACCCATGACAGGAAATGCTAAATTTCTCCATCAGTTACGTTACACATGAAGAGACAGCAATGTCAGCTGGCTGGGGTGTTTACACTAGCTGACCGGACAGATGTTTAGCTATTCACACATGTTCAATGTGTCACATGTATATTAAAAGAATAAGCTGAAATAAGTAACAATGTCCCGAGCTGGGATTTTCGTCTGGACCACCACTGAGTAAACAACTTTGTCCAAAACAGACCGTTGGGCTAGCAGGCTAAGCTAGCTAGTTTTCGCCCGTTGGTCAGCCCTGCCCTTCTCGCATAAACAAACTACAAGCCGGCTAATAAACTGTCAAACAAGCTTGGTTTGCGCATATGAACATCCTCTTATTAAACTAATCCACAGTATCCACAGAGCTACCGTTAACAAGCGAAGCTGTACAACTTTCCGTGTTATTATCATGTTGCTAGTCGCGCAGCTAGCTTAGCGTCCTGGCTCACTCACGAGCCCGGGCACCGGACAGAGCCGAGGTGCACGAACACCGCCGACACAGCCGAATCTCAGCTCCTTACCATCGTACAAATCGAGGCGATCTTTCGGACTGTCATCAGTATTTCCATCCGTAAGCCGCCATGGTGGACCGAACCCCGATGTTGAAATTGTGAGAGCCGATGCGGCTGCAGAGTTCCGGGAGAGCCGTCTGCCCCTGTTCCTTACTGATGTCAAGTAAAACAGGATGGCACGAAGGACTTCCGGTCTTGTTCTTCAAAATAAATAATAATAATAACATAATTATTATTATTATTATTATTATCATTATTACTATTATTATTATATAGTAATGACATGGTTATTATTATAATTAGCTAAAATGAATGGAGTCTAATACAAGCTCTGCAATACTACCTTAATGACGGTTAACCACCAGTTCCAGCAGTCAGCAAAGATGTTGACTGTAATATAAAACCATGGATACTTGCAAATATTCACATTTCAAAAGCCACTGCCAGTAAATTTCTGCAATGTTTGCTTAAAATATGACTCAAACAATTAATCGCTCAATCAGAATTCTTGCCAATTTATTTTTATTGTCAGTCAACTAATTGATTAATCAACTATAAATCATTTCAGCTCCAGATATTAAATGGTTGTTATCAAGGTGCTGGTGGAAATAATGAAACTGCCATGTATGGTGGGAGTTAGCAGAAGTCCAACAACAAATCCTTGCCCCAGGCACCTTAGAAGGTTATGAAGGGGGATACAAATATTTTTGTTTCATGATGAGGTTTAATTTTGTGTGTAGTTTGGTATGTTTGCAATGCTAATACAAATCGTCAACTTTTAGTCAGTAAAACCTTGAGTTTAGATGTTTTGTCAGAGCAAATATTTGCAGCAATGTAGCCCTAGTTTGTGTACTTTATGTGGTCAGCTTTCATATTTATGTATACAGCCTCAATAATATTCTGACACATAAGTATTAACAGTATTACTGTTTACACAATGGAATTAAAGTCTTTTTTTAATTTATATTGTAATTATTTTCTTGTAAGCTACATCAGTAACAAAGACCTACTCAAAGAATAAGTCAAAACTATTAAATAATCACTCTCCAAAATGTTTTAGATTGATATGTTTTACTTTGAAGGTGAAATAATTTGGCTTCCGATATCACTCGAGATATTTCGGTCTGACTTTCCGAAGCTTCCTGTCGTCCAGCCTGGAAGCCTTGGGGAGAGTTAGTTAGTTAGATGCTTAACACGGGGATGGAATAGGCGGGCGGTGCTTTGTGTCGCTGACCGTATGAGACCTCTTCCGCTGTGTGAGTCGTTTCCAGTTTTACACGATAAACGAAAACGAGTGATCCATGAAATTCTGTCAGTGCTGGTTTGGTAAGAGAGGAGTTCACCAGTCAAAAAGAGGCTCAAGATTACAAAAACAAACACCACCAGGAAGAGTTCCCAAAGTAAAAAGAGCACATTGGCCACACACAAGTGATCAGGCCATTTGACAGTCTTCAGATAATCAGCCAGTTGCACAGCTGATGTGTCATTTATCTTTCTTACTTTTTTTTTCTCTATCCAAGATACTCAATGTACATTGTGTGCGATGTTTATGGAAGCCAGTTTCCATTGCATAAAGAAAATGATGAAAATTACGAAAGCTAAAAAAATAAAATAAAAATCACAATTTCAATGTCAAATTCAAGATGTTAATGGTTTAATCATCAAAAAATTGAAAAATTCTGGCTATTATGAGGTCATAATTGTGAGATTTATAAATTCAAATTTTGAGATACAATTTTATCTCATAATTTTTAGTTTTTGATGAAAAGTTATGATCTAAGGCAAAGCTTAAAATTATCTTCATTCATCTCAATTTTCTTACTTAAAAACTTATAATTCTAAAACTCCATAAGATTATCCTCCTAAAGCTCATAATTGTGACTTAAAAAATCAAGTCACCATTTTATAATCTTTATTCAAAGAGCGATAATTTGACTTTAAAAGTCACAATTATGATTTTCCATGACTAATTTTATTTTAACTTTATCAGTTTTTGGTAGCCACGGGCTTCCATACTTTTGACACCGATTCTTTTTGTCCATTCTTTCTCTGCTGTGCGGAATTTGTAATTGTAGAACAAAGCTTTGGAGAGCTTTTTTGGCACATAAAGCCACTTATTGGTCTATAATGACTAATTTGTTTTGTAGATTTATTATTTTAAACCTTAATACCCTTGTTGGACCAGAGAAGGTTAAGGATGCCTAAGTCCAGGCTGGAAAGAGGATCCCAATTTAGGCTGGTCTCATATTCGAGGGGATGGTTCAAAGTGTGCATCCCTCCCTCTCTCTCTCTGTTTGCGCTCTGTCCGCAGTCAGAGGCATCTGGAATCAGTGCGGACCAGAATACCTCTCCCTTTTCATTATTAATACGATACAAACAGAGCAGTCAGTGATACAGCTGCTCACTGCTGAAACATCCACGGAGAGGTTCAACTTTTTTTTTCCCAGCACCAAGTGGAAGAAAACTCTGCACTGGAACTGGGATCCCTGGTAGTATTGGCTCTCAAAGGGAACAAACTACTTTGATTTTATAATGAAATTTCAGCAGCTATAGTCAAGATTAAATAACCGGATACCTCAGGAGATCCAGAAAAACAGGTTATCCTCGCAGTCCGTGCAGGAACATTATGGAAATATTGGAGTGATTTCTGTTCCTCGGGGCGGAGGGGGGTTTGCTGCTGCTGCTGCGGGGCAGTGTTATTTTCCCACACGGACCGGGGCTGATCCGAGGGCAGAGGGGAGCTAAATGCGGCTGACTGGCGACCCTGCAGCGGGAACCATGAACAGCAGCGGGTCTGGCAACTTTCTGCTGGTCCCCATACCGGAGTATCCCCTGCTGGACTGTGTGCCCAACAAGACGGTGAAGATCGTGGTGCTGGGGGCGAGCAACGTCGGGAAAACCGGTATGAACGGAAGGATTTACTCTTTAATTGTGCTGCTAATATTTAAATGAATGGAGGAAGTTTTTTTTTTCACATCAGCTGAAACTGATGTGTTGCGGTTTGAAGATTAAAGTGGAAAAATTGGTGGCTGGGATTTCAAGCATCTCAACGTAATAATTACAGATTAAACTACTCATCATGCAACTTGTTATTATGAGGAATATCTTAGTGATTTATTTTCATAATAGAGGTAGAAATATAGTCATAAAACAATAAAATTGATGGGGAAACGTCATCCATCCTGGACGGCAGGGGGCGACAATCTGCATTTTACATATTGTCATTCTACAATATATAAAAACTTAAATGTTTTATGTAAAATATTGTTGGATTTTGATTATTGATGCATTTATGTGCTGCATTTCTATTATATTTGCAACTTTTAGGTTGGTTAATCCATAACAATCATCATGCTTTATAAGATAATCATAGTTTTTTTGTGTAAAATCTTAATTTGAAAAGAGACTACTAGCTATAGCTGTCAAATTAAATGTATAGGAGTAAAAAGAACAATATTTCCCTGTGAAATACAATACAATACAGCTTTTCACCACTAAATATAACCAACAGAAAGATCCCATTGACATGAGGCTCTTATTTTGGAAAGGGGGAAAGTAGTCACCATGCAAAAATAGTAAAAACTTTAAGGTAACAGACAAAGAAAGAGGCAAAAATAAATGATAAGTATAACCTAAAATGAAAATGATCACATATCCAATATGGTAAAATGGTAAAAAAAAAATGTCAGTTTTGATTTAACAAATATGACATGAGGGTTTTCAGAATAAACTGATGTTCACTTGCGTATATGTAGGAAAAAAAAGCAAAAAGAAAGAAGCCAAGGGCAGAAAGTATAATAGAGGCTGCCACAATTTTTGGACGATAGACTAAACACATCAGTGAGTGTGTGGCTCACTACAAATGGCTGTAATTTGTCACACTTGTGGTAAGTGAGGGATTAACCAATTTATGATCAAGATCAACCTCAGGGAGTTATTAAAGTGCAGCGACTGAGCGTATGAATCATCAACAGCCCAACACTGTAGTTGTATGTGATTTTATAAGTTAAGTTACATCTGTAAAGGCAGGACAAACCGGAGGCGGGGAATTAAAAACAGGGCGGGTCTAATGAAAGCTGGTATGTTATCAAGTTGCATTATGGTAGTTGTAGGTTTCTGGGTTATTGGAGCTGATTTTAACCAATCTGATTTTTCACACCGTCTCTTGTGAGTCCCCAAAAACTTTATGAAAGTGCAACAATTAATTGGTGGAGTGGCCCTTTAATGTGTAAACTCAGCAGTGGTCTTCTTTAATACTCCGATGGGAACATGGCAGGAAGAAAAAGCCACAGCTTTGATTAAATTAATGGGGGAAACTGGGCCGACAAAAGCCTTCCAGATCCCAAATAACAAAGTGATAGATTAGGTAATCATTTACCAGGATGAGATGACGCATGACAGATTGCAACATCAGATTCTCAGTATTGGTGGATCAGTTTCTCAGTTCAGACTTCTGGCCTGTTTGTGTAGCTCATCTCTCTGCTATGAAAGTCTTCAAAATCAAAAAGTTGCTCGTCAGGGAAAAGGGAAATTCCACTCACACTCGCTAGGAGCAAATATTGAAGTGTTACACAGGTCGGATTTTATATCATACACGCTGCAGTGCGACTCTGAAAACTGCTGTGCACCATCTCTTTTCTCTAAACAGTCCCCGAGATGACAGTGATTATTTAGAGAAATGTGATCCTCCAGTTTGGTATTTCCTCCCACTTTGTTGTGACACAGTTTAACTCCATTTTCTGCGTCTGAGATTCAGAGTTTTCTTCTTTCCTTTCAGCTCTGATTGTCAGGTTTCTGACCAAGAGGTTCATCGGGGATTATGAAGCAAACACCGGTGAGTAAGCGACTCACTACCCTCAGCTTTAGAGAAACCCCTACTATTGACCCGTTCATCCGTTCACTCATTCACCCGTCCACCTGTCTCTTTCGTTCTCCCCAGGAGCGCTCTACTCCCGAAAGGTCACGCTGGATGGGGAGGAAGTGTCACTTCAGATCCAGGATACTCCCTGCGTCGCTCTCCAGGTAACTGGTGGAAACACAGAGGCAGCAGCCATGTTTCCATCCCACAGTCTTCATGTGCAGCACAAACAGAAACGCCGAATGGAAGCAGTGATTTAAAAACGCTGTTATCTATAATATTTATTTACACAAAGTGACATGAACGTACGACTGAAAACAGCTCAGACCTTCCTGACACAGTGTCTGAAGCCAGGTTTTACTGTCAACACTCACTTTCTAAACATTCGTTTTGTTCCCAGTCTGTTGTAGCTGTTTAACCACGGCACAAGGAAGTAATCACAGAGCTAGAGGAGCTTGATAGCTTAGGGGTCATGGTGTTAACTAAGGCCCCAAACAAGCTTAGCTAGGTACTTTAATTCTTCTTAATCCTTTCAAATAGTATTCAATCTCCAATCCAGACTGATTGCTATGGGAAACAGTTAGCAATAATGAGAACAAGCAAGACCACCTCAGGCATTTAGGTTTCTTTAATGATCCTTAAAACTACGTTTGTTTTCACCCTCTGACTGTGCAACAGCAGTTGGAAAAGGTTTGCTCTTTGCTCTTGGCTTTTTAGCAATTAAAAACCTTGCTAGCTGGATAGCATGCTGGCGCTAATTTGCACGCCAAAAAGTTAATTTACTCGTGCAGCAAGAGTGTCAGTTTTTCTATCGAGTTTTATCTGCCATGCTAAAGCCAAAATAAAAGTTTGACTTTTTAGATGCAGATGCAAATAATTACTTTAGCCAATTAGCTCCATTAGCTCCCAATTCTTGAGGACTGATTTACAGCCAATTTCAGTACAATGGCATTAACAGGAAGTGGGCAGCCTCTCCGTAGCTGGGCTCTGCCTCAACTGTCTTACCCGCTTTTACTGGCTCCCCTGTAGGTGGCGCTGTTGCACACAACAGTCCAAACCAAATGGCACCTTTAAGATTTTGTAACGGCTGTCCACTTTCCCATTGCCAGTACTACACTGGTGGTCTTGTCAAACTTTTTGAGGTTTAAATGTTTAAATTTGCGTCTTTAATTGATAAAACGAGAAAAAGGAGTTAAAAAAAAAGGGGAGGGATCTGCGTTACGTCACTGCTGCTTCATATCTAAAAGTTGAAACAAAGCCCTCAGAGGCAGTCGAAAAAAACTTCCATTTTTATCTCAAAGCAATTTGAGGAATGTATTTGAAGTAAGAGGAAGTGAACTTAGGACCATCTCCTCGCTCATGATGAGTATAATGAGTGCAACGTGCCACACGGCTCACCCCGCTTGACACCGGCAGTCTGTTTACCGAACCAGGCCTCGGAGCTGCTCATTTCCTACGCTGGGGAAGATAACGCAGGGTGAGGAAGTCGCTCCTGGCAGGATGGAGGATGATGGTGACCGGCTTCCAGAGATTAGAGGGAAATAATTGGTGTGCGGAGGCAGGAGGAGTCATGTGTGCAGAGCAGAGAGGCCGAGGAAGTTACTGAGCTTCTGGGAGGTTGTTAAAAGCTGCAGCTGGAGAGATTTTTTATTTTTTTTAAACTCATAAAATTGGGCTGCAACAGACAAGAGTGTCCGCAATTACAGAGCTGCAGGTGTTTAGAAATGAAATTCTAGTGTCTGGCGTGGTCACAGAAAGAACATTTTAATCTTGATTACAGAAAATAATATGCTTGGCTTGGTAATTATGTGGACAGTGGAGTGTGAGGAACTGCCCTACTTGAAGTTTAATTGTTCCTGAAATGACGACTGGGTGGTCCAGCGGGTCAGCCGTCTGTTACTTTGTGCAAATCAGCAATTTGACGATTTCACATTGGACAAATTGCGATGAACATTTAGGCGCTAAACTCATTTATCAATCTTTGAAACAGTCAACAGATAAATTGAGAATGAAAATAATCATCAGCTGCAGCAGTAACTCGTGATGACTATGATATTTACTCTTACAGGATGATGCTGAGGGCCTGTACTGCCAGGAGCAGATCAACAGGTCAGACTCATGAAACGACTTGAACATGAATGTGAATTAAACCCGACGCGCTCAAATAATAACTGTATCATAACTGGACTTCCAGGTCGATCTACTGGGCGGACGGTTACGTGCTGGTTTTCTCCATCACTGACCACAACAGCTACCGAACCATCCAGCCGCTCTACCAACACGTCAGACGCATACACCCCTCTGGAAACATTCCTGTTATACTGGTCAGTCTCAGTTTGGGAAGAAGCGGTTTAATTTTGTTTACAATCAGTTTATTTGGATTAGCTCGTCTTTATCCGGACAAATTGCATCAGCCTTTAGCAGTGTCCAAGTCTGTCTCTCTCCTGTCTGGAACAGACGATAACAGTTACCTACTAACCCTAATCCCTGTAATGTAATCTACTCTATAATCTGTAATCTCATGCAGGTTGGCAACAAGAGCGACCTGCTCCGCGCCCGACAAGTGCCTGCAGACGAAGGCGAGACGTTAGCGGCTTCGTTAGGTGGGGCGTCCTCCTCCTCCTCTTTCTGTTTCTCCTTCCTCCTCTTCTGCTAATCATATGTCATGTGATTGTACAGTCATGAACACACATTTCCTTAATTGAGAAGTGAGTGTAAACGTTAGAGTTTACATACTAAAACCTTATGAATTTGCCTTTTACATCAGGTTGAAACTTTAGGTTTTGAGTTAAATGTCTCAAAAGATGTTGTTATAGACAATCGTGGTTCCCAGAAGATGAACCCTAATGACTTTGTTTGTTCCCTGACTTGTCCTCTATCACCACCAGCAAATTTAGTCACTTCTTCAATTAAATATATCTCAACATCTATTTGGAAAATCAGTCGTGTTCCAACATCAGTGACCGATTAAATCAGAAACATGTTTTGTTGTTTTAAAGAAAGCTGATCAGAGAACTGCAGCTTACACATTTCTCTGCCTGCTCCCATGTGTCTCACCTACATCCTGCATGCCGTCTAATGAACGAGGAATGCTGAGAGTTATCTCGGAGATAAGTCCTGATCTTAAAAAAAAACTGCCTCTGCTCACAGGGGGAGTTTACTTTGAGGCCTCGGCCAGAGAGAACCACGAAGGAGTCCACGCCGCCTTCCTACATCTCTGTCAGGAGGTGGGACTTTTTTGTTGTTCTTGTTCTTGTTCATTGGTTCATTGTTCTATAGAAATTTTATAGAAAGATATCATGATGTTGTGCATTATCAGTCCGCCAAACTTAAGGGACTTTCACTTCCTGTGGGATCTCTGATGACAGGACATTTCCCACTGATGCCCCGAGTCACCAGCTAATTCAGAAATACCACATGTTTATCTCTAAAGCTAGAAAGAGCTTTACCAGCCCACAATAGACCGTTCTGTATGTTTGTTTTTCTGTTGAGGTAATGGGACATTTCGCCCAGAGGCTCATGATATTTGAGTGTGTTTAAACTGTGTTTCCTTTCTGGTATTTTTAAAGAGCAGCTTCCTGATCTCTTGTTCTGTTTAACGTCTGCATGTTTTTTACTAATGAGGTGCTTTAAAGGTGCGTTAATTTTTATTAGCTCAGCTTTTGTTGATTTATATTAACGACAGATACAATGATTGTGTGTGATGTGAAATGTATCGCTCGTAGCGACAAACGTGGAGCATTTGAGCATCTTTTAGCTCATTGTTTTGGTTTTCTGGCCCAATACTCAGCTGCTATTAGCAATTAGCATAGTGGAGCATTTAGAAGCTAAACTGCCAGATATTTTCCTCAGGAGACGATAACAACTTTTATTTTGTTCAAAAAAAGTTAAAACATAAATTACACATATTGTATCTGTATCTGTAAGTTTGTTTACATTGGATTGTTGGAGTATTTCAGAAACTAAGTTGGTACAGATTATTATTCTTACTAAAATGCCCTGACTTAACCTGATTTTGAAATTTGATTTTAAACTAATTTAAATGAGAAACTGACTTAAGCAAAGTTAACTTAGTCACATTTTTATTTTTTATTTTGTGCTCTCTCTCCTGCAGGTGATCCGAGCACTGGGAGGAGGTAACGGGGAGAAGAGGAGAGGAGGCCTCCACCTGGCCAGACCCAAATCTCCCAACATGCAGGAGCTGAAGAGGAGGTTCAGGCAGGTCCTGTCCTCCAAGGTCAAGTCATCCACGACTCTCTGATCACAGGGCGGATCAGGCAGGCGCAGGGCAAGGATAAAGAGCTTCCTTGGAAAAATAAAAGTTGTGGATTTTTCTATCATGGAAGGAAGTAGTCATCCTCGGATGAATGGATGAAGACAAAGACCAAATGGAGCTTTCTGGCAGCTGAGCTCTTCTCTGTGTTTTGGACGAGAGTCAACGCGATCAACGCGAGGATGCTGCTCAAAGCCGACACGGTCAAAGACTGCTAAACAAACAGCATGTGTTGTGTCAGGAACTTGGCATGTTTACCATGATGGATATTGAATTTGTCCGCAAACATCATTGTGAACCTCTCGACGTATTAGGAGCCCAATCCTTGAAACACTGACACCATTCATGTCTCAGTTTTCTTGAGGCTGGAAAATCACTCTCAGTGAATTTAATGCATTAAAATCAATAAAGAATTATTGATTTCACCCTGTCAGTCAAAGAAAAAGCAGATGTCACTTGTCATGTAATGTCTCTTATTTCAGGCTCAACATTTTTACTTTTTCATTTATGTTGGTTTTAATTTAGCTTTAGTCTTTTTAACTAGATGATGAGTTAAAAGATTTACAATTCAGGCTCATTCATTCATTCATTCATTCATGTGAGACCGATGCCAGATCTGAACTTCGCTGATACGAAAGAAATGAAAGGCGAGTCTCTGGCCTCTCTGTTGCAGAGTTCTAATGAAGAAAGTAGTCTGAACCAAAACAGGAAATGACCCAAAGACGTAAGGGTTCAAGGCTATACACCGAGACAAATGCTGACATTTGACAGCCGGAAATGAAGCCTGGTTTAACAGAAAAACAGAGCAGAGGGGTGGGAAGCCGATGGCTGCCGATAATAAAAATGCAATCAGACTGACATTTTATTTTCTGTTGATTTGGCATCAGACTTGGATTTATTGCATGATTTATACTGCCAAAATAAACACTAAAGTTAAACTTAATTGACAAATAGTTTTCAGTGTTATCCAGAGACTGAATCTGAATTATAATGTTTAAGCAAATTTGTAATGAAAAATAAACATAATAGCAGTCTACTAAGCCTTTTTTTGTGAAATCTGTTAAAGGCAACCATTTTGAAAATTACCATAAAAAGGGTAATTTCAAGTTTATTGTCATTAGAATTGAGCTAAAATAATTCATATTCAAATTACAGAGTACAGAGATGTCATACATCTTGGGCACACAAATGGAAAGTGACGTTCAAATTTGATTACATCATTTCATTTTAATATTGGCAGCCACAGTCTTCCATACGTTTCAGCTGTTTCATGTGTTTCAGCTGATACGAACAGCGGAGTTTGTTAATTCTTTCCTAAAGTTACGGAAACGGTCATCAGGTTTGTTTCATCTTCCCAGCTTCATCCCCGAAAATCTTTATAATCTGGCAGGATGAGAAGATGCCAAAACTCTATCCAATAAACAACATACCCGAGAATCCATGTGACTCTCATTCACGAGCCCCGGTTTGCTTGTGACCGTGACAAAGTAAGCTTTTCCACCATAACTCAGCCCCTCCAAACAGAGGGTGTTGATTGCTCCTTTTAATGGTTTGCAGTCTGGGGAATATTTCATTTCTATTGTTTTAAACAAAGATTTTATTGTTGTGTGTCGTTAGTGTTGCTCCACAGGCCTTTTCTTTCCCCGACAAGAAATCTCTGGACGAGGTTCTGTGATGAGCTTCAGGAGAGTGGGTCCAAATCCAAAACTACTAATGAAGCCACTCACTTGGCGTTTGTGTGTGTGTGTGTGTGTGTGTGTGTCCGTGTGTGTGTGTGTGTGCTTTCTGCTGTTCTCATGACCTCTCCTCTCATTGACACACACACAACATTCCCAGTAAAGACAAATTCCTCAGCATCTGGAATTTCTTTCTTGGTCACTGAACCACCACTTTAACTCTTCTACACACACACACACACACACACACACACACTGCTGAACCCCTTCTCGTGACCTTATACCCTTTGACCTTTAAAAGCAGCATGGCTCCATCAGAGTCTGGAAAAAAAAAAAAAAAAAGATGAGATAAAGCCGGTCGCCTCGCTCACTGCGTTTCGAGATGAAAATCTGATTAATGCCAATTTGATAAATGCCAAGACAAAAATAATGTGTGCATAAAAGTGTGTGTGTGTGTGTGTGTGTGCAAGAGAGACAAAAATAAGAGAAGTTCTCATCATTTACAGCTACTTTAAGTCCAATTTCCTCGTGTTTTCTTTTTAGACCCTAACTTAGCTTCCCACACACACACCGACTACTACTAACACACACACACACACTCACACACACTATGTCGCTCTTAAAGACCTCTTTCCTGTCTGCCACTGAAACAAGTGCTCCTACATTCTCAAATGAGCGATGAATTCCTCCCCCTTTTTTTTTCCCCCTTGAAGCCAGCAATCATGTAACATGCTCTAAATGTGAGTTTATTTGATAGATGAAGAGTTAATGTGACATTTATGAGGCTCGATTTAGAAAACCGAGCCTCCGCTAAATGTTCCCTTTTTCGGTAAGGACTAAAGGAAGCTGAAGTTAACTTCTGGGTTCTGCTTTAGAAAACATAAAAATCAAAAATAACATTGACATTGTTACTAAATACTAATTTCTACAACAGAATCTTGCCCAACAGTACGTCATGCACTTCACTCCATTCGTCTGGACAGGGAGGTTTTTCAGAGGATCACTGCGAGGAAGGCCAAAAACATCAAATGTTGAGTGAGCACAGCTCTGCACACTTAGGTCCATGAAGCTAATTAAAACACAGAGTTTATTATGACATTAGATAAAACGCACCTGTGCTAATTCACACGAGTACGAGTACACAGCGACTTAACTATCATTTCTTTTGATCATCTTAGAGATGTTTCTACGCCTTGATTGGATGGAACCCCACCTGCGGTAAATTCACATGATGTGGAGAGGCACACACCTGTCCATGCAAGAGCTGTGTCCCAATTCAGGGGGCCGCATCTTTCAGGCAGCTCCATTTTTAAGACCGATTACATCACAGTGACCCCTCGTGGCCCGACCTGTCCCAAGATTCATTGAGCGATTCATCCCCCGAAGACCAGACCGTCACATTTTCGGTTTTAGACGCCCACGAAAGGCCACGCATTCGTGGATCGCGTCCCCGGAAAGGATGCACTGTGCTGTTGTTGTAAACGTGTGATCATTTTACCAGCGAAACAATAAGTTTTGCCTTTAAGCTTTGGTTAAAATATCCCATAATTAGTTTAAAATTTTGAGGATCTAAATAATCAAGAACGTATACTGCGTTTGAGACAACATATCACAAGACCTTTGTTATGTTACTATGTACGGAGGATGAGAGCGGACTTTCGTGACCAGACAGATCTGAGGAAAACACTGCTGGGATTTGATCGTGTGTGTGTGCACATTTGAAAGTACTTCAAGTTTGAGTTGGCACTGTACTGGAGAGAGTATTTAAGGCAGAGTTACAATTGTTTCCACATTACTGAAGTCTATGGAAACACACACCCTGTCAGTGAACCAGTGGCATATGGAAGTCATTCATCCTTCCAGGTACGATAAAGCACATTGGAGCTTCCTTTGAGTCCCCACTGTATGTCACTAAAGAAGCACCATATGGGGAGTTTTTTTCCCCACTCCAGTCCAGTATGTCCCGCTGCCTTTACTCCCTCCGCTTCCCACAGTGTTGTTTTAAATGGCCTTCGGTGGCATTTAGTGTCGTGTTTAAAGCGTTTTAGCGGCAGCTGTTGGCACGTTGCTTCATCACAGAGGAAATGCTTGAAGCGGAGACAATGACGCATTCATCACTGTCTCTTCTTGTCGTTGCAATGTTTGGCATAATCTTTTGCATCCCAAATAATAAATCTGTCCAATATTGATGAATACAAACAAACAAGAAATGGTAAAAAAATTCCCCATCATGCTCTTTGATGTGCCAACTCCTCTGACTTGTTTAGTCTGAGTCTGTGACTCTGGACATAAACAGACAACTTTCTTTGATCTCGTTGGCACAATGAAGACACTGGTTGAATGTCCCAGACTTTAATTTAATGATGGCTGCTTAAGGCTAAAATCCAGAACATGTTTTTTGTTTACAACATATCAATTTATGTCATCTGCACAGCACATTTAAGGAACTGCAGTTTTTGGCACTTTAATGTTTTGCTCCCTTTGTCATTGCAGGAGGTGCCACCCTGGTTCTACCACATGATCAGATCTAGTTCTTGAAACCTTCCCTCTGTGGCACGGTGTAATGTTATTCTGGAAGAAGCCGTGAGATGGTAAATGCACATAGTCCACAACACTCGCGAAGGCTGCGGCACTCAAGCCATGATTGATTGGTATTACGCGGGGGGCCCAGACGTGTGATTGTTGAAACATGGTTGTTACTAACATGCTAAAGATGCAGTAGAAAGGAAACGAGTGGAAAGAGTGAAAACAGCGAAAGAGA
This sequence comes from Seriola aureovittata, assembly GCF_021018895.1. NCBI lineage: Eukaryota > Metazoa > Chordata > Actinopteri > Carangiformes > Carangidae > Seriola > Seriola aureovittata. The sequence continues at coordinate 16,097,347 of NC_079386.1, forward strand.
GACCTGTCCAGACTAAGGTTAATGATGTCACGGTCAGCTTATCAGCAGCTAACCTCCCCAAGCACCCAAACACAAGTATGTGGGTGTTCTTGTTCTGGTCTCCACTATGGGAAAGCACTCCATCAGCGACAGCAGTGTGGAGGATATAAACCAGCTGTGTGTGCATGCATGCGTGTGTGTGTGTGTGTGTGTGTGTGTGTGTGTGTGTGTTAATGCCCTGTTCTGTTATCTGTCTGTGGAGGCGGCAGGAAGTTAAGGTCCCGTCTAGGATGAAGTCAAGACCCTAAATTCAGAAAAAGAGCAAGACGCAAAGGAAGGAGTGAAATGTTCCAGGAGAGTCTTAAGAAAAGAGAAGGAAAAAAATAACCAGACTAAGATAGCTGACAGAAAACTGCGAAGAGGAGGAAAGAGACAAGATAGGAGGTGTTGAAGGGAGACTAATTCAGACAGATAAAAATGAGACAGAAAGACACAGAAATGGGAACATTATCAGCTCGTTTGTCCGAACACGGAACAAACGAAGGTGTCATCTTTCAGCACAAGACAAACACACGATTATTATTATGTTCTGAGTGACAGCTAAATGTCGCTGCGAAAGGCCGCCAATGCTTTTTGATGATAAAAATCAAGACCGTCGTTGCTCACATGCAAATCAACCAGTTTTTAAAAAATAATAATATCCCAAGAAGGTGGAACAAAGAAACATTGACTTGTAGGTTGAGACGTGGACTCGACTTCCTTCAAGCTTAGCCGTCTAAAAACTCAGCTTGAGGCTTGAAGACGGAAATATTTAAGTTCACAGTCATTGATCTGCGAGTAAGGCATTACAAGACAACAACAAGGTCCACATAATTGTTGTGTGTCTGGAGCTTTTGACCAATACACAAGGTCTTCTTTGAGGCTTACGTGGAAGAGAAGTCTTAAAAGTGACTAGAATCAAAGAAAAATTTATATCATCTTTGAAAGCTAACCTCAGCTACTCAGGAAGACTGTGGGATATGGTCAAAATCTCCAGAACAAAAGAGTAAGTGGATCTTAAATCAAGATTGTTTTGTCAATTATTAGTACAGCTTTAAAGAAAATGTTCAGCCATAGTAAGTGACCATCATTCAGACTTTAACGGCTTGAAACTGGCTGAAGGACTAAACAATCTCAGCTAATGCTCCTTCTTACTCGCTTGTGCCGGAGCTATCGACCGTATCACACAGTCTTCATCGGTTTGTTTAAGTGATAAGAGAGTGTAGATGTCCAAACACTTCATTCCTCTGAGCACGTCGTCCATGTTGACTTAAAGGTTGATCTCTTCGCCCTCCACTCAAGGTCAACTTTCTCTTACTGCTTGTTTTGGAGCTTTTGACCCAAATATGTAATGCATCGTTTCCTTCCAAAACTACACAACATTTTCTGATCTGATGCCCCTCGGGACAAAATCGTTAGTCAGTGCTTTCCAAAACGACTCCTTTTTCTGATCTTCCACTGCAAAGTTTAAGCTCGGTAGGTTTTTTGCTAAAAACTACTTGGTTATGGGAAAGTTCGTAGCCATGGTAAAAAAAAGAAACCAACACTGACTGTTCGTAGGAAAAAGATATGCAAACAGTGGTCAGTCATGTCAAAGACGCGCGCTGTTGACCTAGTCATCCACCACGACCGATCCTTATGAGGTTTTGCGGAGCTATAACAACCTCACAACCTCCAGGATTAAGGTGAAACTGATCGGGAGAACACAAACGTTTGCGAACCACTAACAGACGTGGAAGAATCCACTATCATCACATGCTGCTTCCTCCTGTCTTTAACTCCAACCTTGATCTTTGTTTATGCCTTTTGGCCTCTTCCGCTCCCTCGTGTCTAAATGGCTGAAAACATAGAGTTAATGCACGAACAATATCTGAGGTCTGTTGTTTCTATTTTTGGCTCCAAGGCTCCCAGTGGGCAACTCATTTACCCTCCCATTTCCCCTCTTCCTTCTGCATTTCTCGGGACTCAGCAGGACATTTCAAACCATGGATTTACCAGACATTGCCCATGACTATTTCCCACAGTGGTTGAAGAGCAAATTCTATCCCCTATCTATTACTCATTACCTTATCTTCCCCCAACGGTTTCTTTCCCACCATGTCTCTTAATTTTGTTTCTTCTCCTTCATCTTGGCTTGCATCATGTTTTCAAGATAAGCTAATGATTTTTAAAATGCCCTGATTTATCACCACAAATCCTACGTTGTAATAACTCACTGGAGCGCTCTCAAGATAAGCAACTCCGATGTTGTTCTTGAATGCAAATTGGAGGCTGATCAATTGATGAATGGATCACATTAAATAACTGTCTGTTTTAACAATTGATTATAAAATCATTTCAAGTATATTTAGATTTCTTACATCTCAGCCAGTTGTATCCACAATCTCATTCTTTCGAGTCACTACCTTAAAGCTTGTGACCACAGGCGAGGGGTTTTGAATGATGATCAACTGGTAAATCAAGACCTTTGCCCTTTGGTTCAGTTCCCTCTTCACCACAACGGTCTGGTACAATGACCCCACTTTACGGCTGACACTGCACCGATCCGCCTGTCGATCTCCAGCTTCATCCCACCCTCATTCGTGAGCAAGACCCCAAGATACTTAAACTCCCTCACTTTGGGCAGACACTTCATCCCAACCCGAAGAGAGAAAAAGCCACAGTTTTCCAGCTGAGAACCTCCGACTTCACACTGCAAACCTTTCACATGCTGAAGATCCAGGTCACATAATCTAAAGATGGTTCTTTCCCCAATAAATCACCAGAATTTATAAAAACTTGGGTCATACCGATCTCATCTCCCGGATTATATGCTAACATGCCTGTTTCAGCGTTGGATCGTAAATATATCTTTAACTTTGTGTTCCACTTTTCTTTCAAACTTTTTTCTCTATGGAGATTATCAAAAAGAAAACTGGAAGCATCGCAGGAAATTCTTAAGCATAAACCATCTTTAGATTCTGTGATCTCCGAAGCCGGAGACGCTGTTTCTCTTCAGCACAGTCAGATCAAAAAAAGAGATCGATCAGATAACTCCGTTTAGATTATGATATATGCCGGTGCTTTGTCTATGTGTTTTCCTTGAGTAAATGTTGAATGTTTCAGCGCAGCTCTAAGCGAGGAGTGAGATTAGAGAAAAGCTTTAGAGATCCTCTAGTTGCCATAACAAATAAACAGCAACTGTGTGTGTGTGTGTGTGTGTGTGTGTGTGCGTATGCCCACCAGCCACTTATGCTAGCTGCCGTCTGGACTCTATCTGATGGAGTGATGGGCTACAGCCTCATAAGCCAAAGAAAGTCAACCATCACACACAAAGGGGAATGAAAGCTATGTGCGTTTAAGACAGAAAACACAAAGGTTCTGTGCATGCGCATGTTTTGCAGCTAGTCTGTAAGTTTACACTTTCATAAATGTGTCTTCTCCAGCGAGGCTATCAGCTCGACACGCCTCTGTCTCTCCAAGATAAACAGACAGATGGGAGGGAGAAAGGAGTCGGGGAATGAGTCATGCTTACTGATTTATCAACGCTACAAACACATCCTACAGGAAAGAGGAAATTCTTTGAGAGAGGTTTGCTGCTGGAGTTCACAAAGCTGACATGACAAAAGTCATTTTCTCTGATGAGCCTTGACTGTGTTCTGCAGGGCTTGGCCTCTGTTACTTCAAGATGTTCTTAACCCCCCTTTCCTTTTTTTCTTTTTCTTTTCTTAATAAATTAATTTGAGGCTGTGTGTGGTTGTTTCTGGGTGGCAGGGTCGTGCTTTATCCTCTCCTCATTCCTTGTTTTTTTCATTCATGTCACTGCGCTTTTCTGCATTTCTGACTTTTCATCCTTCCTCCTTTGATGTGTGGTCAAATTGCAGACCACATCAGATAAGGAAACATTTTTTTTACTCTGAGTGAGGTGGGGCCGGCAAAAGAAAAAGAGAGGCTCTGAATGGATGTTTCAACACGCGTCAATGTGGAAGTGACTGCGATTAAATATGGTATGTACTGTAAAAGAAGTAAAGAAAGTGAGGAGTGAATCCTGGTCCTGGAGCTTCGTCCACCAGCTGTTTTTAAAGTTCAAAACTAGTCCGTATCAGGGTTTATTAAATTCAGATTTATGCAAATGTGTTGCCCCACACAAAGAAGTACAACGTGATAAGTTGTTAGTAAAGATTTACACCTAACTACTACTTTTAACTGCATTAGTTAATTGTTTTAGTCACTTAAGGGCATTGCAACAAGCTCTAAACACAACACATATCACACAACATATTATTATCTGATAATGTTGATGTGGCAAACTCGTTAGCAAACAGCTGCCTTACACACTGAGCAGACATTAGCATTCACTTGGACTCCTGATGAATGTTAAATCCAATATTTATTCATCTTTTAGCTCAATTTGTGGTCTCCACCAGCTCCTGACAGAAATATCTGGTTCTTTAGCCACTAAACGCTCAGCTATAATCACCAGCTAGTTGCTAAACCTGCTTGTTTGTGAAGAAATAACATACCTCCATCAAAAACCACAAATTGTCTTCACATCACTGTTCATGTACGAATTGAACAAATATACAACATGCACATTTAGTGAGCTTTAGAGGGGTTGGAAGACGTGATTTTTATAATTTCGGAATTACGAATTAGCCAGGTTAGCTGCTTCCAGTCTTTAAGCTAAGCTAAGCTAATTACCTTGAGGCTTCAGTTACTGCACAGACATGAGAAGAACGTAGGACATAAAAGTCAAAGTGGGACTATTTATTTTAAATAATGAAATTAGTGTAAGCTATTTATATAGATAACGTATGATGCAACGCTTCATCAACAAAAGTCCTTGGAAAACTTTTATTTTGGTGGGAAATCAGAAAGCTAAAGTTGAGAGATCAACTTTAGCTTTCTGATTTCTCTCCCAAGAAAAACAACTGCATCAATCATTTCACAGACATAGCAACTTTTAGTACCTGTGTATAAATTGACTTGACAGAAGTGGTGTAGTTATATTTGGACTTCTTACAATGACCCCGGTCATTTGCTCAGTTTGACCAAGAGGTTTTTTTTTTGTGCGCATGAGAAATGACTTGTTTCATTTCCACAGCGAGTGATTCACAGGGACTGTGGTTTCTTAAATATGGTCGCCAGAGGGACTGTAATGTCACCTGAGAGCCCCGTTGCCATTGATGGAATGTGGAAACTTGTTTTGTCCTGTTCGGGGCCTCGTCAGCCCCCCCGCCCCCGCCCCCGCCCTCAGCCCCCTCCACCTCTACACGCTGCGGTGCCGGTCAGTCTTGAGAACGAGAGGCCCCTTCGTCAGTGACCGCTAAGTGGCTGTTTCATAAAGATAAGTGCCATTCAGAAAAGAAAGAGCTCGTGATCGATTCAAAGAGTTGCTTATGGCAGAGACTGTCATCACCTGGATATAAGGAGAGCGTCTGGATGGTACAGTAACCTGTGGTTGAACTCTGCTGCAGACCTGAGTCGAAATGAACTCCATGGGAGACAGCAAAAACAGAGTCTCCTGAAGTCAAACATTTAAACAGTTAAAGTGAATGAAACTCTTATAATATAACATCAAAAGATTGTAATTTTTTAACCCACATATTCTATTTTGGGTCATGCAACAGTTTTGTAAGTTAACGGGTCACATGGTTAACGCATTGGCTCCACGATGCTGATGATCAATGGCAGCGGCGTCTGACCTTTCTGCCGTGTGAACCTTGAAAGTGAAGTCAAAGGGCACATATGTTTATTTTTAGGTTAAAATCTTATACATGAGTGTAATAGTAATGTAAATCATGATTTTATAATCATTTTCTGTTTAATTCTGGTTTTGTGGTTTATTTTCTCTCTGATGTTCCAAGTCTGTAACTCAGCGTCACTGTTACCCATAGAGACAGACTAAAGTTTACGAATAAAATAAAATCAATTTATCTTTTGACCCTTGGAGACTAAAATTCAAAAGCTTTTATTGTAAAAAAGTGAAACAATATCATAATTCAGCTTAAAGTTTCATCGACTGAATGTTGTAACTAGTAGTTTGATCAAATTTAAACCAAAAGTCACGTGATGTTTTCTCAAATCTGGTATTTCATTTTTGTGCTTTGAATCATTTTATTTAGGTTTTTTTTTTCCAAACAATTCTGTCTGAATTAAAAAGAAAAAAAAAAGCAATATTAGGGTGATAAAGCAGCATGTACTTAAATGTGTGCTGAAGCGTTACAGTAATAGAGTCACGGGGTTCATCTGGCAGGATTAGGACTTCACATCTGGACTGATTTGTCTTGGTTTTGACATAATGTTGGTCGAGTCAGGTTCAGGGAGAAGAGAGAGAGAGTATGATGGAGGATATAAAACGGGATATAACTTTATCATCCAGTTTGGAAAGTTGCTTCAGTAACATAAAACACTCAGCAGTTTATTCTCATGTAGATGCTCGGAAGAAAAGAAAAAAAAAAAAAAAAAAACGCATTTTGATTTATTTACTCTCCTTGATCTTGTAACAACTTCACTTTTGGCTTTTGACATTTTGGGGGGGAAAAAATAGTTAAAGCATGTGTTTGAATGGGAGCAGAGGAGAGGGTGAGTCTGACAAAAAAAAAAAAAAAAAGGGCGAAACAGTGAGTCAGATAATCAACATTAATCCATCAGCCCCATGAAAAGGCCAGAGCGGTGACGTTCACCCTGCAGAAATGTGCAGTGTGTTCTGCCACATTGTGCAACGCCTTGTAACTTTTTATCACCTCCACAATGAAGGAGTGGGACTCTGACGCTCTGCTCTGTGAAGGCCTCATTTCACTTCAAGGAGAAACCTTTGTTGTTGTTGTTGTTGTTGTTGTTGTTGTTGTTGTTTTTCTAGAAAACCCCACCACACACCACGGGACAGTTTTCTGTACAGGACACTGAATGAAGAGGATGGGTGGCGTTTCTGGGTTGTGCTGCCCTCTAGCTTTCAGAGAAGCACTGTGCTGTTCATGAGGGAAGGAAATACAGTTTGTACTCTCTTATTATTTATACATTTTAGAAATGTGCTTTTGTCACCAAGGTTTTATTTATTTTTATAGAAGATCCGTCCAGAGACTCTAAAATCATCCTTTTACCCAAAGATGGTGAATCAGTTGTAGAGCTATTAGGATATCTACTTCCTGTGCTGAGTGAGATACCTGAGAAGATCATTTTAAATGAAATGTTAAATTATTTTGAGTAAAAAATAGATGAATTACAAAGCCACAACATGCCGCTGTGCTACAGACCAGGACGCCGCACTAGTGCTGCATTAGTGAATATCAATGATCATGATGATGTCAGTGGTTATAGTTTCGCTCTCACCTCTCCAAATAAAAATAAATAATAGATTTGAGAAAATCATATACATAATAATAAATATTATTTTAATGTTGTTGCAGTAGGGTACAACTTTTATTTAATTTATTTACTTTTACTGCAAATAAATAAACATTAATTAAATAATGCAGTAAGAGTAAAGCAATCTAAAATATGGAAGATGTAGTCTGCAAAACGTTTTTCATTTCAAGGTATTTTTTGTATAATTAAAAAGAGGAGTCCTGCATCTGTTCGCCACATTGGGGACGGATGATGAATCTACAGTTGAATACCACATGTGCGTCAGCCGTGGCCACATACTGTGTAAAATAATGTGGATTTCAGTTGGACCACATGCGTTACTGCCTCTGAGCCGCCTGGTCCGCAGGTTGGGTCGTAAAACGGAAAGTAAATCACATATCTTCTGGTGTCTGACTGGACAGAACTTCACGGTGTGTCAATGTGTCCATGACGGTTTATTAAATGAACCTGAATATATATATATTAAGTAGTTAAATGGATAAACATTTTTGAACAATTTTTAATTGTTATGTTTTGGAGTTATGGCCTCAGTATTTCTAAAATCCTGTATGTATTCTCTCCTATATGTTATTTGGCTAGAAGGCTAAATAATAAAATAATAATAAAAATATTAATGATGATAATATTAATGGTCATGATCATCATTCTCACTTCTCCATACTCAGTCGGTGTAGCTTACACCTACAATGGTCCTGATTGGATTTGATATAATCTGACAGGACAGGTCACACACTTGTTCTAGGTCATCTCAAACAGACACAGTCACACACACACACACACACACACACGTGGATGAGCTGTAAACCGTCTTGAGATGTATGTATCGTCACAACGCAGTGGCACCATGTTGGCTCCCGAATGTGAGGAAGTAATTCAGCGATTTGTTTTCTGGATGTAAAGAAAAGGGAAAGTGATGAAACTTTCGCTGTGGTGCAGAGGAAGCAAGACCTGTCCATCTCATCAATGCATGGTAGGAAACTCATAGCAATAGCGCAGAGGAAGCGAGGCAAGGACATTTTGTTTCTGTAGCATATTTAATTACAAATAAACCCAGCTTTCTTTAAATTTAAGTGCAAGGTAATAAATCATTCGAGAAAATTCCTGTATGTAACGGCAGGTCTGGCAAAGTGAGTTTTAAGAAGTCCTTTAAAAGACGACACTGACTCTTAAACTTAAGTCTTGATGGCAAAAGCAGAACTGCCGGATTCGCTCATGCTGTCGGTGTGTGACAGGATGACTTGGCTTGTTGTATCTGACAGGACTGAGCAAGACAAACATCATCATCAGATCAAATTATTAAAATTAAACAACTCTCTTTAAAGGCTCCGTAAGTGTCTCGGTTTGTTCATCCACCGGTGGATCACACAGGTTTTAATTCCACATTACAATCAGACATGTAACATCAGACATTTTAGGCCTGACCTATTTGATTTACTGAGTGTAACCATGACGAGATTTCTACACAAGGATTATGATACAGTGCAGGAATGAAAGGGTCTCATCTGATAATCCTGTTACAGCTCCCTGAGCCAGGGACAGTGCTCTTACATGATACAAAATTAGAGTGAAACTCAAACCTTTAAAGTCATTCACAATCGGCTGTAAACTATCCTTGTTCGTCTCTGAGAAAATACATCTCATTGCTGAATTGGTGGAGGTGTCTGTAGAGAGATCGTATTTGAAGCACTCGGAATCGGAAACAGTATTTCCCTCCAAATCAGAGCTGGATTTCATTTGGTCCTCGAGTGTTTTTTGAAAAGAAAATATCCTTGAATCAAGGACTGTAAACAAAATTGCTAAAAATCCACACGTAAACACACTAGAAAATTTGTCGGATGGGTGCTGAAGGTCTTTCTGGAGGTTTAGGTAAAGTGGATAAAACAAAAGTTATGGTACAATATTTCTTCTTCTTCTCACACCTTCCTCCTCCAGGTTCTTGTGAGCTCTGGAGGTCGTGAGCCTTGAGATGCGACAACAGCACCGTGCCTTCATCTCCATACCTCAAACATGGCAGCAGACACCAGACAACACTCGTTCTTCTGCCCCCGCTTTACCCCACCTTCCCCATCCTCCCTCTCCCTCACCTGATCTCTTGCCTCCTTCCCGCTCTGCTCCGCTCTATCCATCCCTCCGCGGCCTCCTGAGGTTCCTCTTGGTTCTCCTGTGCTTACTGCCCCGCCCGGCCCAGGGAGCCTGGTTCCGGGTTGGGGTGGTGGGACCGTGGGGGTGTGACCCTCTGTTTGCCAAGGCCCTTCCCAGTGTGGCGGCACAGCTCGCCGTCAACCGCATCAACAAGGACACCTCCCTGCCCTACGCCGCAACCTTCGATTACGTTGTGCTGCAGGTACGAGGCTGATCTTAACTCTCATCAGAAAGCGGAAGTGTTGCTCAGTATTTCCAGATCCTGCGCCTTCTTTGACTTTGAAGATATTTGGTTGATACGTGGATAAGTCTGAAAATCTGACGTTCTACGTGCAACCAACCTTTTCACAGGATCATAGGACAGATACAAAGGTAGTTCATGACTAGGCTAGTTGGTTCATTGATTCATTTGACTGATTGATTTATTGGAACTGCCTCTTCAGGAACCCTGTGAGACATCAAGGGCGCTGGAGGCGTTCATGGGTTTCAACACCAAGGCCTCGGGGTACATTGGACCTGCCAACCCCGGCTACTGTGATGCTGCTTCAATGTTGAGCAAAGGCTGGAACAAAGTGGGTGAAGATATGAGTGTACACGTTAAAGATGCCATGATGTAGTTGTTTCTCCTGTCTTTTCCTGCTTTGACAGGTTCATTTTGTCATTTGTTCTCTCTCTCTCTCTCTCTCTCTCTCGCCCAGGCATTGTTTCCTTGGGGTTGCGTTGGCTATGAGTTGGACGATGTTCGGAGCCACCCAACCTTCGCCCGCTCCATGGCCAGGCCCACTTGGGTGCTGCTCAGCCTCATGAACTACTTCAGGTGGGCCCACACCGCCATCATCTCTTCCTCAGAAGCCATCTGGATGGAGACGGCCACCAAGGTTTGAATTTGCTTTAGCTTTCGCATTTCTGATTCTGCAACAACAAAAAACAGTTGTTGAATGAGGAAACCACACTTTGCTGAGACATAAAGATCCTCATTGAGTTCATGGATCTCGTCTGGTGTGTGTCGTCCCTGTCCTGTTCAGGTAGCTGATTCCTTGAGAAGCCACGGTCTGCCGGTCAGACTGGTCAGTTTTATGGAGAACACACCTCACGGCATCAGACGAACTCTGGCCAAAGTTCGCAAGATGAGAGAAATTCGGGGTACGGGGACCTTTGTTGCATCATCCCTCCACTCCACCCACTCATATCACTATCACTTCTCAAGGACACAGAGTTTCAAACTCATCAATGTCATGTTTCATCCTAGTTGTGATCCTCTGCATGCACTCGGCGCTGATCGGCGGCGGAGTCCAGAAGCTCCTGTTGGAGACGGCCTACGACATGCAGATGATCGACGGCTCCTTGGTCTTTCTGCCCTATGACACCTTGCTCTACAGCCTTCCCTACCGCAACGTCTCCTACCCTGCTCTGAAGAGCAACAGCAAGCTGCTCCGGGCCTACGACGCCGTGCTGACCGTCACCATCGACTCGCCCCAGACGTCGTTCTACGAGGCCTACAGAGAGGCCGTGGAGAGGGGAGAGGTGGCGAGGACGCTGAAGCCAGAGCAGGTGATGCATGGAAGAATAATGAGTGCGTGCTGTTGAGATGCCCCTTTGATCAAGGCAGTGTGAGCTGAAATCTGTGCCCTGCAGGTGTCTCCGCTCTTCGGGACCATCTACAGCTCGGTCCTCTTCATGGCTCATGCGGTGCATCGAGTTCGGAAGTCTGGGCAGTGGATGTCTGGAGGAAACCTGGCAAGACACACCCGCAACCTGGCCTTTCAGGTACTGAGTGGTGTGAGGAAAACAGTGATCATTCAAAACAGACAGAGAAGCTCGAGAAAAAAATTGATAGGACCATAATAAAAAGGGCAGTTCCAATTATATATATATATATATCTTACTATCGTTGCAGGGCTTCAGCCACCCAATCAAAACCAACAGCTCTGGAGCAGCACTGCTGGACTACCTCATACTGGACACAGACGGACTCTCCTGGGAGCTGAAGCCAGTGTACAGGTACACATACATACTTATACTAATAGTAATATAATTTTCTTCTTCTTCTAATAATAATAATGACCACATTGACTGACGACAGGATTGACATGGAGGTTGGTATGGTGCGCTTCCTGGGTCGAGACATCCACTTCCCTCGAGGCTCCGGACCCTGGAGGGACTCGTCCTGTTGGTTTACTCCTGGAGTCCTCTGCTCAGCGGGTGAGGACACACACACACACACACACACACACACACACACACACACACACACAAATATATATACTTTACATTTATAAGCTATGTGGTGCTGTTTTGATTTAATGTTGAGACATTCAAGGACTCTGTGAATAAACATATTCCTGCACATGCATTTCCTAAAAGCTGTTTAGCATGAATTGTTTATGTCATGCATACATGCATATAAAGGAACTAAATATAGTTTGTCTAAATATTTTCTTTAGGTTTACATTATACAGATGTGCACTCATTTCACTAGAAGGCTGGATACGGTTAGTTATTCAAAGTCCTTGGAAATGCTGACTGACAAATAAAGGTTACCGTTTGTATTCTGTAATCTGTTTTTATTTTCTTCAAAAACTTCAATCAAAACTATTCCTTTTCTGTTCCAGGTGTGGATCCGTTCACGACTTTCAGCATGTTCCTTGGGGCCATCGTCTTCTGTATTTTTGGTGTAGCAGTGATTTACTGCATCAGGTACAAAGTCAGCAGGAAGTCGTGTTGTTTGAAGTGTAGAGTATCAATATAGATTAAAATTGATATTTGTAGGTGAAAAGATTCTGATCTACAGCCGTTAGTTTATCATTCATTCCTTAATCCTTCTCTCTTGTTGCCTAGGCGACGCATCAATCAGATTCGACTGGTCAAGGGTCCGAACAAGATCTTGCTGACTCTGGCAGATGTCACATTCATAAACCCGTCACTTAGCAACAAGGTCAGCCTCTCTTTGACAATTTGTATTCATTACAAAAATAAATAAAACAGGAAGTTGTATATTTTTGATGTATTGATATTGATTAAATACATTTTTATTTTTTAGTGGGTGTCTTCAACTGTTAGAATCAGACGTCATCATCAAAATTATTGGGTTTTTTTTTATGATTGAAAAATCGTCTCACATCCTGAACTTAACTCTCCACAGAAGTTGAGTCTGGACGACAGCAGAATCAGCGGCATGAGGAGCGTGTCGGACCACAGCGTTGCCTCACAAGTCTCCACCCAATCCCCGGCCACCTATGAGAACACCAATGTTGTCATTTACCAGGTGACGCGAGTCATTTTAATAACAAAATCACTCCAATTAGTTTTAGTATCTTGAAAAGACGAGAAAGAAGCCGTTTCTTAATGCGACTGCCTGCGTTTCTTTGGTGTTCCTCCTCTGCAGGGTGACTGGGCATGGCTGAAGAGACTTCCTGATGGGATGTTCAGCAGAATCAACCCCAAAACCAGCGATGTGTTTGAACTGGTGCGTGATGTTGCTGCTGTGAGACAAAGTGTGAATTTCATGTCATTTTTAGTTTGAAAAATTAAGTCACCAACCTTTTTTTTTTTTTAATCTGCAGATGAAGGACATGCGTCATGAGAACGTCAACCCCTTCCTGGGCTTCTTTCACGACTGTGGCGTGTTCGCCATCGTGACCGAGTTCTGCTCCAGAGGCAGCTTGGAGGACCTGCTGCTGAATGACGACGTCAAACTCGACTGGATGTTCAAGTCCTCTCTGCTACTGGATATGATTAAGGTTAACATACATTAAAGGGCAGTGACTTCTTGGAAGTGTTCACTGTTTTTCTCTGTAGGAATACCATCTGAGCACCCTCTGCAAAACAATCCAACCTGTTCGTTTTCTTTCTCAGGGTATGAAGTATCTTCACCACCGCGGAGTGTCGCACACTCGGCTGAAGTCCCGTAACTGTGTGGTGGATGGCCGCTTTGTCCTGAAGGTGACAGACTACGGCTACAATGAGGTTCTGGAGTCACAGAGGTTCCCTTACATCGAACCACCTGCAGACGGTGAGAGAACAGGCCAGATTATGAGCCAGGGTCACATTCGGTTTGTGCCAGTGGAGACAATTTGTCTGAGCTGCCGCTACAGAAGCAAAGTAATGTGAGTTCGCTGTTGTTCCAGAGTTGCTGTGGACGGCTCCAGAGATCCTGAGGAGCGGGCAGCCGGGACTTCACGGGACTCTGCCTGGTGACGTGTTCAGCTTCGCCATCATCATGCAGGAGGTGGTGATCAGAGGACCTCCGTTCTGCATGCTGGACCTCTCTGCTGAAGGCAAGACAATCACTTCCCAAACCTGAAAATCAAGGACAATAGAGGTGCATTGTGCTTTGTTTTTCTGTTTTCTGGTTTGGACAGTTTTCTTTTTATATATAAGTCAGAACAAACTGCAAGCAATCTGAGGCTATGCTAATGGGTAAGCAATCTAATACCAGTACTATGGTGTCGACTGAAACATCGCTGCAAATATTGGATGGATTAATGATGGAGATTTTTTCACTTTAGAGCAACGTGTTCGAGAGCAAAACTGCTAGCATGGATAAAACAACAACAGGGCGATACAATAGCAGATATTTCTCTGTGTTTTAGACATCATAGAGAAGCTCTGTAAGCCCCCTCCTCTGTGTCGGCCCGTGGTCAGTCCGGACTACGCTCCGTTCGAGTGCATCCAGCTGATGAAACAGTGCTGGAACGAACAACCGGAAAAGAGGCCCAGCTTTGAAGAGATCCATGACCAGGTAGGCTGGTTTGATTGTTAGCCGACTCAAGACGTGATTCAAGATACTTCTTATTTCGTGACCTCTGTACTTTTGCCTCCTCTCGTCTCAGTTTAAGAACATCAACAAGGGGAAGAAGACCAACATCATAGACTCCATGCTGAGGATGCTGGAGCAGTACTCGTCCAACCTGGAGGAGCTGATCAGGGAGCGAACGGAGGAGCTGGAGATCGAGAAGCAGAAGACGGAGAAGCTGCTGACACAGATGCTGCCTCCGTGAGTTAACTTGAACACGCACTCGTACAAAACAAAACTGTAGAATATGTATATGTTAATAAATCCGTTATAATGTCATAAGGGGAAGCACTTTAAGTCCAAATACTAATTACGATTTTTGATATGTAAAAGCATGGGGTTTTTTTTTGGCTCAGAAGGCAATGTTTACCATGGTCGCAATCTCAGTTTAGCACGTTAGCATGCTAACATAAACACAATGTAGAGCTGAGGATGTCCAGGAATGTCATTAGTTTTGTAGGTATTTGTCCACAAACCATATTAAAAATTTGATTGGATGATGGCGCTAGATGAAAAGTCAGAAGATCACCGAAGTTATCACACTTCATCCTGAGGGGGGCATGAATGTCTGCACCAAATTTTAAAATAGTTGTCAAGATATTTCGCTTAAAACCAAAAACGTTGAAAACCTGTTCTTCTCCTCCCCTTCAGGTCTGTGGCGGAGGCGTTGAAGGTGGGCGGCACAGTCAAACCAGAGTATTTTGACCACGTGTCGCTTTATTTCAGCGACATCGTCGGCTTCACCACCATCTCGGCCAACAGCGAACCCATCGAGGTTGTCGACCTGCTCAACGCCCTCTACACGCTCTTCGACGCCATCATAGGAAACCACGATGTCTACAAGGTGTAACCTCCACCCTCAGGCTTTAAACCTCTTCGGATCACACTGTTGCTAATTCTGTTTCGTTCTACTCCAGGTGGAGACGATCGGTGATGCTTACATGGTGGCGTCCGGGGTTCCCGTCCCTAATGGCAACCGTCATGCTGCAGAAATAGCTAACATGGCTCTCGACATCCTGAGCGCTGTGGGAACCTTCAAAATGAGACACATGCCTGATGTTCCTGTCAGGATACGCATAGGGCTGCACACAGGTGACAGATGATGGTGTTTCACTACTGTGAAGACTTTAGCTAGAATTTGTGGTGCATTGGGCGTGAAGGTACTTCTGTGGTTGCCAAGGGAGACATGGAAAGCGTATCTTGTAATTTTAAAAAACATAAACTGACAAAAAAAAAAAAAAAAATTTCATTTAAAATAACACATTTGTGTTAGAAATACATGTTATAATTGTTATAAAATGCATTATGTGGGACCACTTTTGCACATCCTGTCATCTCTCCATTATCACCTCTTTAACTAAATGCCCCCAAAGGCTATAAAAAATAATGAAGAGATATTTATTCCATCCAAACCCCTTCATTAAACTTGGTGTGTGTGTGTGTGTGTCTGTGTGTTGTAGGTCCATGTGTAGCAGGTGTGGTGGGTCTGACCATGCCTCGCTATTGTCTGTTTGGAGACACAGTGACCACCGCCTCTCGTATGGAGGCCACCGGGTTGCGTAAGTTATAGACATTAGCTGCAGTCTTATATTTAATATTAATTCTGGTGGGATCAATTAAAATTTAGTCTTGTGTTTTAGACTAAAGTCTTGCGTATTTGGTGCGAGATGCTCGTTGCTGTGAGCTGCATTATGATGCCTTTTCCTTGCTACTTCCATTGAAGCCTACAGGATCCATGTCCACGAGAGTACAGTGAAGGTCCTGCGGGACCTAAATCTCGGCTACAAGGTAGAATTAAGAGGCAGGACAGAAGTCAAGGTACGACCCTCTATCAGGGACAAGATTTATACAACAAGATCAGACAACAGCAACATGCAGTATCTTTGTATCTTTGGTTTTTTCTTTCTTAGGGGAAAGGAATAGAGGAGACCTTCTGGCTTGTAGGGAGAGATGGATTTACCAAACCTCTGCCAGTTCCTCCAGAGCTCAAGTCCGGGTAGGAACGACTGTTCTTTCTCCTCCTCATTTGTACTTGTCCTTACACAGTTTTTATTGCATGCATGAGTTTCACCTCTGTTCAAAGGACATCACACACTGATAGACCTGGGCAGGACAGATTGCATTTGTGGGTTTCTTATTCTCGCAGGGACTGACACTCAAAAAATTAACCGTAGGCTACTGTAAATGTTAGATTTAGTGTCTGCCCTTCAGAATGAGGGAGCATGTTCTTCATCCTTGAGCTGTAATAAATAAATGCATTGACAAAAAGCCAGAGGAGGCATTTCTACGCTCCAAGTAACAGAAAATAAATTCAATGTGTTTGACAGACATAACTCTGGAGCCTGTAGCTTTTACTAAACTAATGTTTCACTAACAAGGAAATGATGAATGAAATTGAACCTGAAACCATTAAAAGGAGCTAAGACATGCATGTTTTGCTAAATTGCTACATAGCTAGCGTTAGCATTAACAGCTGTTTGCTCACCAGTCTTGCCAAGAGCTTCAACCATCCGTGCGTTTCCAAGACATGAGGTTATAGTGCATCCTCTGAGCAGCACCACTTCTTAAGGGCAGACTGGACACTACAGTGACTCGGTATCAGAAAGTGACGAGATGGGCTGACCGGGCTGGGGCTAGCTGGTTAGCATGCTAACTTCAATAGACGAAAACAAGTGAGAGGAATCGAAGCTATACAAGAGGGTTGCTTTTAACCACTGGAGACAACTCTTGGCGAATATACATAATATTTCTTCTAGACTGGTAAGTAAACAGCTGTTGATGCTAACGTTAGCTCCATTTCTTGACTTCTACAGTGGCTACAACCTTCTAGCTGATCTAGCAGGTTGATTGCAGAGAGCAACCGAGTCGTTGCAGGACTACTCTGTATATATATGTGTGTGTTTGTGTGTGTGTGTGTGTGTGTGTGCTGTGTTCATACTGTTTACTTTGCTCCCAACAGGCAAATGGCCCACGGGCTGCAGATGGCCGAGATAGCCCAGTACAAGAAACGGAAAGCCGAGAAACAACAACAGGAACAACTTGCAAAGAAGAAAAACTGAGGTAATGTTATGCATTATAAAAAAATGTATAACATTACTTTCTTGGTTGGCAACATGACTCGTCCTTAGGCAAACATACTTTGGGGACTTGTTAGCATGAACTGTCTTAAGGTGTCACTGCAGTTTGTTTGCATTTAGTTGCATCTTGAACATGACTCATTCAGAGTTTAGGAGGAAATCTTGGCCACAATAAGAAACAGCTGGTACTGCTGCAGTGGCTTTATATCATTTTTATTTATTTATTTTTTTACTTTTGTTTGAAATGTTGGGGAAATAGACACATAAACATTATCTGCTTTCAAGTGATGAGTGTAGATAAATTTCAATAACTTTGGATTTTGGCAAAATGAAGGAGTTTCGGACCAGTAGCTTCTTGCTGCAGGTTTTGCACTAAAGATTTCTTTCGAAATTTTGAGTGGATCATGTTTCAAGAGTACAAGTAAATGCAAATTAAAAGAAGCGACATCTAGACACAGTTCAAGAGAGGAATGTGGGGATTTCGTCCATAAAATCATCAGAGATGGGGGGATCCATCTTGAATTGTTTGTCACTTACAAAACTCAGTTCTTCTACTTTACAAGTTTTTAAAGAAAAGATGTCATGCCATGTCGCTGCTGCCGCACGAAAACTTCAAAATTATTGTATTTTCGTAAGTAAAACTTTTCATCCAGCAGCAGCGACGTGCGCCGACACTGAGCTGAAACGTTTAAAACGTCCACTTTGATGAACTTGTGCAACACTTTCCTCTGTTGTGGCATTAAAAATGTTTGCTTACAAGGATCTCCATCAGGTGTAGAGACGACGAAAGAAACACAATAGATGCAGATACTAAAAGTTAGATGTTAGAGAGTTAGATGAGAAGATTAGTTCCAGTCTGTACAACAAAATAAAACAGCTGGAATGACTCTGTCAGAAGTTCACAAATTTTTTTATTCATCCATCCATTTGTTAGTCTTATTTTTGAACTTTGGACAGAGCCAGGCTAGCTGTTTCCCCTCGCTTCCAGTCTTTATGCTAAGCTAAGCTAATCAACTCCAGGCACTTGTTTCATCTCTTGTCAAGGAAGCAAAAGTGTTTCTCCCTAAATGTCGAGCTATTCCCTTAATGAATCCTTTCTTTTCATGTTTTAGGGGAGCACATTTCCTTTCCCGTCTTGCGTTAATATACTGTCCGTCTTTCCTCCCCTCCTCCACCCCCCCCCCCACCCCCCTGACTCTCTTACCCCCCCTCCGTCCTGTCAGCACCCTAATCAGCATCGCAACAGGCGAGTCAAAGGACATAAAGCAGGCGTTTCACAAGGCGGTGAAGAAGATCGCTCACGTCCGCGTCGTGGCTCAGCTCTACGCGACCGATGAGGAGGACAATGTCATGTTGTTGCACCACTGACTGAGCTGTGATTCACTACTGTACCTGCTCTGAATTTCCACTTCGCAGTCCTGGCTGACAGCTTTAAGACTGACATGTCACATTGGAAGAAAAGGTCTCACGAACATCAGACCAAGGTCTTAAACTCTCTGCTAGTTCAGATTAACAGCAGTCAGTGTGTGTGTGTGTGTGTGTGTTTATTAAGGGCTTGAGCTGAGGAGATGAAGTCCTGTGTGGAGTTATGTATAGAGGCTGTGAGGTGGTGACTCAGCAAAGCGGGGATCTCCAGAAACTGCCCGTCAGCAGCCGAGGAGCGCAGCTAATCTCTCGTTCAGTTCCTCCTCCTTCGCTTCCCCGTTTCTCCATCTGAGGAGAGGAAGAAGAGGAGGAGGAGGATGAGGAAGCAGGGAGGTGAGAGGGAGGAGGAAAGAAAAGATGGCCACTCTTTTGCTGTCACCACTTTCTCTTTATTCTCCATCCTGTTTGTTTGTTGCGCCACATTGTGGGAAAATGAAAAAACTATCTACACTAAACAAATAACTATCTATTTTTTATATTAATATTCACATTTAAAAATTGATTATGAAAAAAGTTGCCAATTAACTAACTTCACATTAAAAAATCATTCAGTTAAAAATGAACCCTTGGTTAAGGTAGTTTTTACTGTTGAATGCTGGGTAAATTTAACCCATTTTTTAACATTTGGTTTGGTTTAGTGTCAAACAATCACTTCAGCATTGTAAACCCTGTTGACCCATGATTATCAATGGTTCTGTGGTTTTTAAGGCAAACTGGTGACACTGGCTTCCATCGAGATTTTCCCTCCACAAAATTAAAATCTCAGCTCTCCAAAAGGCAGCACTCAGACTTCCACTGTGTTCTGGCACAGATCGTCTTCAGCT
Source organism: Seriola aureovittata (assembly GCF_021018895.1). NCBI lineage: Eukaryota > Metazoa > Chordata > Actinopteri > Carangiformes > Carangidae > Seriola > Seriola aureovittata. Next base: position 16,116,975 of record NC_079386.1, read on the forward strand.
GCAGCACGGCTCCTCCGTTTGGACCAGCGAGCTGCCAGATGTGAAACTGTGCAACTGAATAAATGTCGGTGACCTTCCCCTGAGTAATTAGAAGCTAATAATAGTCCAGATACTGGGCAAATTGAGCAGGATTGCTCCCATGAGGGCGGAATTTCTTGTTATTTTTCTTTCTCGTGACCAAATCTCAGCTATTTCCAAATGTTAAATTTTGTGATGAATCTTTTTTTTTTTTTTCGTCGTCTGCAGGAAGGAAATTCTTTTTCTTTCTGTCATTTTATTGTATCATCACAAACACTCAACATACACAGATGTTTTATTGGTGCAATCTGGTCGGCCTGCTGCGGTTCTTATCTGTGCAGGCTGGAGTGATTGAGTGAGTGAGTCTGTTTTTCATGCTGTAATAATGATTCCTCTTTAATCAAGTAGTCATCTAAAACTTCTTTCTGAGCGGGAAGCTCTTCGCTGCTCTTGTGCAGATGTTTAAATTCTCGCACTTGAAGGTTTTAATGTGTCAGAGAATTGAAACCGAAACCAAAAAATGTGCGTAGTCAAATAGAAAAGATGAATGTTGTTTCAGTGAGATTGAATTGGATAATTGTCCGTGTTATTTTTACAATAAGATCTTGTGTGGTGCAGCTGTTAATCGTTAAGTGTACACGTTCACATATTGTATTATAATCTGTGCAGTAGGGCTCATCACCATTGAGCACTGTTGAACTTCAGAATCTATAATGTTCAATTTTGTCCTCATGATAGAAATTTATCCTGAATGTAGGTTAGGAATTGTCAGATTTTAGATTCAATAGCAGAATTTAGGGAGTCCACTTTATTTTTGAAACCAAACCTGCCTAATGAACATTTCAATAAAGTCTGAACTCACTGCAAAGACTTTTGTTTGACATCCTGCAGCTAAGATTGAAAACAGTCCCACAGCGCCCTCTAGTGTCCAACAGAGAATAATGTTCAAGGTACAGATGGCAACCAGGAAGCTCTGCAGGATTATCCTCACTGATCCTCACTGTGTGTGTGTGTGTGTGTGTGTGTGTTTGTGTGTGTGTGTGTGTGTGTGTGTGTATGTGTGTGTGTGTGTGTCAGTTTAAAATCCATAAACTGACAGACAGCTTACCACACTCTTTTACAGTATAGATAAATTTTCAAACTGACGAACTCTGACACACACACACACACACATACACACACACACACACACACACACACACACACACACACACACAGGTATCAGTGCATCTTAGCGCTAAGACCCTGCAGAACACTGAGCAAAAACATGGACTTGTGAAAGAAAGGCAATGTATCAGAAAGACACTAGAAAAGTTCAAAACAATCGTCTTCTGGTCTGGTCAAAACAACCAACATGATTTAAAAAATATTTTTAAAAAAACTCTCAAGCTAAACCCAGAAAAACCCTGAAAACTAAAAATAAAATTTTAAACTCAAAAAAAAAGAACAGGCACAGGAGAGTCTAAAACCAAAACATGAGTCATATTGAATTGTATGTATTTGTTTTGAATGCACAAGAACAGGGAGATAATAACAAAATGAATAACAATTTCCTTAAATGAAAAATAGATGGAAAGTGTAAATTTAGATAATTTTACTGCAAGAAAAATGCAACGTTTAATTGAGTGATGACAGCTTAACTGGTTTCTGTTTACCACCACTTTCACACAAGTGTTTCTCACTACACAAACGGTCCGCTATAATTAGTCAGTAGTAATGATACTGGCAGAGAAATATACTTGAGTGTGAAGCATGGACTATATATGAAGATTTTTATATACAGCCAGTATCACATATAGAATACAGGTCAAAGTTAGACTGTAAACTATATTTATTTGAATGCTACTGATCACAAAAACAGTGTGGCATTGAATGCTTTTGAACATGTTCAGATTTTAATAATTTGTCTTCAGTTGTATAAATAAACTGTGTGTCTGTGTCTGTTTAAACTGCAATGTCAACAGCAGCAGCAGCAGTGTTGCAACTGTGCTTGTTCTGAAATAACAGACTGAGTCTGTAACAAAGGGAAGCATGCTTTCCTTTGTGTTTCCTGTGTGTGTGTTTCAGCTTTGTTGGCTCTGCTCCTTTGTTGCAAGTACAATAGCAGCAAAGGTTTGGCTGTAATGCTGAATCCTGGCCAGCAGAGGGTGCTGTGCCACAGTAACAGCAGAGGAGACGAGACGATATAAAGACTCAAGTTTGAGTGCAAGGCCGAAGGGATGGTAAAAACACATCAACAACATAAGCAGCAAAAATAAAATCTACATAAATATGAATGTAATTTTCAACTATTTTTATTATTCCGACAATTTGCTATGAAACTGATATTTACTATTTTAAACACATTAACCAGGCAGGTCTGTGCATATGTTTTTCTGTGCTGGAAAACTGCCTGATTCTCACCTTATTGTGTGAATTTAGGGATTTGGTAATCTGTTAACCAACGGTTATTTAATTTGCTCAATTTATACCATTTAAACCAGGCTGTTTGTGCATGGAAGAATCAATCCATATTAACTCCCAGACAACTGACGTCAATCATTGTCCAAAGCACCGGTGCACATCAACCAAATGAATGATGCGAAAACACAGAGAAAAATTTGCATCATTAGGCATACACAGTGGCTACTAGTTTCTGGGACTGACGCACACACTTTAAGTCATGCAAACACACATCCTTACATGCACAGCATTTGTTCTCTCATCTTCTGTAGCTAAATGGCTGCAGACAGTGTCTGAATTCTCATGAAATTATCGGGAAGCAGCTTGTTATACTCAGAAGCTGAGTACTTGCCTTGACCACACCTATTATCTGGAAGCAACTGAGGGTTACACATGTGGTTAAGGAAAATCAACAGAATTTGATATTCTGAAGAATTTTAGTGGCAGGCTTTCAGATTTCTGCAGAATCTGAAATGCTTCTTCCATTAATACCAATAAAAAAGGGAGGAACAGGGTAAAAGTTTAAAGGTGAAATTAGTTCAGTTGTTCTCACAGAAGCAGAGTTAGCAGAAGAACAGTGCAGGGTGTGACGTTCGACCAGGGTCATGTCAGACGGAGGTTAGCAGAACCAGGCTTCCTTTGAAAAGCACCTGATACTTCCCCGGGGAAGAGTTGGGTTGCCCGTCGGCTCGACTGGTAGTCGGCCGTCACTGCGAGAGCGACTGGAGAGATTGGTATTCCAGCTGTCTCAATGCTGTATGGTTTTTCCGTAACAAGAGGTTAAAGAGGTTAAAGAGTGTGAAAGAGAAACAAGCTAATACAAGAGGGTTAAGGGCCTTTTGATTCTTTGCTAAATTCACACAAGTTTACCCTTTAATGTTAAGTAATTAGCAGAGAGGCCAATTTCGTGCCTAGATTTGGAAGATTTAAAAAGTATTCCAACATTATTTTTTACATGAAAAGATTCACCTGTTTTTCATTTCCATGTGTTTGCATAAGATAAATAAGCCAAGGACATAATTAGCTTTGCTAGCGCAGATGTAGCTAGCCTGTCAAAACAGAAAAAATATGCCTTCTACCTACTCTAAATTTGTCTTATTTACATCTTACATCTTCTAAAATGAAAAGCAACTAATTTATTTGAGATTTACCTGTGATTTCATTAGAGGTGTGAACGTGGACAAATCTGTGTTGCTCCACATTGTAAGCTAATGTAGCCTGATCATCAGACTGAATTGCCATTTCATTGAAGGTTTTTTGTTTTACTTTTCTTTTAATTAGACGGCAGTGAGTCACATTTTCATCCCGCAAATATAATTTTCATTCGACACTGGAGCTTTCGTTGTAGCAGGTAGCACTTAACTTGACGTTTTTGAAGTAGCATATAACTGCAGAGCTGTGGCAATTTAAGAGTTATTTCTATAAAATGGCTTACGCACAAAAAACTACACAGCTGTGAAGATGTTATTCACAATTGTCGATATTTTTCTGTCCGTTATTGTGTTGCTATTGGTCAAGGATGTAGCCAGCTAGCTAGCTATGTATGAAGATGAGGTCCCCACTCTTAATCCTGCATACAAAGTTGCAGTAAATACAGTGGAGTATGATATTTAACGATGAAATGTAGTGCATCAAAATGTTTAATATGTGTAAAAGATGATACAACAACATTTTGGCTGGCTGTGCCGAAGGTTTCAAACTTTGTGCTAAGATAGGCTACACAAGTCCTGGGTAATTTCTGAACAAAATGTAGAAAGATTAAACTGATTTTATGATTAAAAGTTGTCAGCCAAATTGATATTGACCTTAAAGAGTATTCCTTTAAGTCTGTATAATTGTAAGTAGTCCTAAGAATATACAGGATATATGGACAGAAATGTATTCACAATGACCGTAAATTACTTTTTAGGTCTTTCTCATTCCCGGTGACAGATTCAGAGGCACAAACAGACAGGTGGTCCTGCATAGCTCCGTGGGTAAAACTCTGCCAGAGATAAGGGTATGAGTCCCGCTGGGGCCAGCTGCACTACACATGATCCTGCTCATGATACTGAAAGGTGTTTGGGAAAAAAGGTCCAGCAAATTGTTGCATGCAAACTGTAGTAGAGGTTCGGAAAGCCGAGCGTTGCATTCTCCGCAGCGTGGAAGATCACAGATACCTCCCCAGAGCAAAGGGGGGAGTCCTCCTCGATTACTCAAGCTAGGTTCTTGTGGAAAACACAGCAGGGGCTTGAATCACTGCTGTTTGACATGCATGCTCGTTTAATAAGAGTTTAGTACCACATGTAACAAAAAAAAACAACTTAATATCACTCTCAGAGATTAGAGGGGGTGTGGTGGATGGCAGATGAAACAATCTGAATCCACCACCTGTGCCAAAGCTTTAGGCATAGAGGATGTAGGCCGTGTGAGGTCACCCCAGCTGGCTTGACCCTTGCTGACACTGTAGTTGGCCAGTGCCCAAACTCACCAGTGGGTTCTCACATGACTGGAGCAGCAATGTGTTTTAGTAAACCTCAGGCCCTGCAGGCAAGAGGTCCAGAGAGTGGGGAGCTCCCAGCATCACTTTGTATCCTCAAGGAAAAGATTTGAGGACACTTAACAGGCTTTTATCTGCAGGTGGAAATGATTTGTTAATTATCAGGGAAGAAAACAGGATATAGTGTCTGATGAAGAGCTGAGAAGAAAAAAGTGCGCATGCCCATCGACTTACAATTTTGAGGTACTTCTTGTATTTTCATTTTGCACATCATTTCAAAGAGAAATGCTGTTTTTTCTGTATTTATCTAACAAATTATGGTGTCTAGTTACTTTGCAGAACAAGATTTTACATGCACAATGTTAAGAAGATTATACAAATGATGCATTGTTGGAGAGGCCAGGAGTAGATTACATTGAAATGCTGCATTACGAGCAAAACTAATTTAAAATGTTGATGAGTAAAGTACAGCAAGAAAGTAGTTACATTAGATTTGAGAATACCTTGTTTACATGTCTAAAAAATAACTTTTTCAAATGTGCTTTTGCCTACAAACTTTTATATTTTACCAAACCTATAGTTTTATTTGTTATTGTTTGTATATTTACTGTTAACTTTATTCTTTTACTATTATTTTTTTTAAACACTTCTATTATTTGTGTCCTTTTATTTTGTTCTAATTTTTTGCATATGCCTTTTTATGTGTATCTTTAATCTTTTGAGAAGCGCATTATATTGCATCTCTTTAAATGAATTGTGCTTTACAAAAAGATTATTATATTATTAAAAAGTTACTTATAATACCCCAAATAAAAGTACTCATTAAGCAGACTGTATTGTTATTGTTATCCTTATGTATTACCGATGCATTCATGTATAAACAGCATTTAATGGAAATAGAAACCCTCATATTAAGTACAAGTGCCTCTGATTTGTACTTGAATAAATGTATTTCCACCACCGAATGAGTCATTTTGAGAGTAAAAATTACATAAGATTTGATGCCAGGGTAATGGCTCGTGTAAAAGTACCTTTGGGTTTGAATAAGGTTTAATAATAAACTCTAAAATAAAAAGCCAAAATATAAAAGTTGACCGGTGTCTTGTGTCTGCCCACAGCGACAGAGAGAAGACTCTGGGCGGCTCTTCGGCTCGTCTACAGGTCTGGGAACGGTTTTCTACGTCTAAACAGTTGCTGGAGGACCTAACGGCAGACTCCAGATATGCCCTACAAAGTCACCGCCTATTTTTAACTTCAGTAAAACTCTTTGTAGCGCGATTGGTCAGAGCTATTGACGCAAAGCACTAATATCCGCGTGTGATTGGTCCAGACACCTGTCATCGGATGTCAGTTAAAATGACAGACCAATCGGAGCCCGCGTTTGACTCTTTGTTCCTCCCGTTTGGTCGGTGACGCAGAGGGTCATGTGTTGTTTGTGCTCTGGCCCGTAGAGATGTGTACAGGCGGAGAAGCGAGCGGATTGCTAACCGAGCTAGCCGGATCCTCCCGATTATAGAAACACGGCTGAGTATGGTCATGTTGCACACGGTAGGCTTCATTTCGTGAAAAGAGCCCGCACCGGAATACCCGCCTCGCCGCTGAAAAGGCAAAGGGGCTCGTTTTTTTTTGGCGGAATAACAAAGCCGGTCTGTGAGGATTGCAAATCTGAGCCGTGCGAGTCAACGTTAGCTGGCCTAGCCGGACTCGGGAGCTCGTCTCCCAAAACAAGAATGGGGTCTAGGTCCACTCGGATTAGCTTGCTAGTAAAGTGACCTTTGATTGTACTCTCTGATGGCAAATTTCACGAATTACCAGGAAGGCAAGGCAGCGATGTTGATGGTGGAGACGCAGCAGAGGGACGTGGGGACGAAATCTGCGGCCGCCACCGCAAACGGAGACGGCTCGGTCGGGGAACCCCCTTCCCCGTTAATTAATATCGGCGGCGGCGGCGGCGGCGGAGGAGGAGGAGGAGGCGGCTCTCGTTTCCATCAACATTTACCGCCCTCCAACCACCTCCACCATCTCCACCTCAGCCACCATCACCCGCCAAAGGATCAACAGCAGCACCATCACTACCAGCTGGCTCCGCAGCAGCAACAGCAACAGCAACAGCAGCATCTTTCCGGGGAAAACATCGCAGAGTCCCCCGGCAGGAAAGCCTCCTCCTCGTCTCTCAGCCAGGTACACACGGCCGAGGACCCCGCCGCTTCCTCCTCCGCCGCTAGCAGCAGCAGCAGCAGCAGCAGCCATGTATACGCGGCTGTGAACGTCGCAAATACCTCGGATGTTGTGGACGATATACGCAAATGTGGCTATTTAAGAAAGCAAAAACACGGACACAAGAGGTTTTTCGTGCTCCGAGCGGCCAGTCACCTCGGGCCGAGCCGCCTGGAGTACTACGACAGCGAGAAGAAATTCAGGAACAGCCTGCGCTCCGCTGCCGCGGCAGTCGCCAGCGGCGGAGCGGTCGCCCCTTCTCCCCCTAAAAGGGTTATTTACCTCTACCAGTGCTTCACGGTAAACAAAAGGGCGGATTCCAAAAACAAACACCTCATTGCTCTTTATACTAAGGACGAGTACTTTGCCATTGTGGCTGAAAACGAGCAGGAGCAAGAGGACTGGTACGTAGCTGTCAGTGAGTTGATGAGTGAGGGCAAAAAAGGGCACTTGGATTCTGATGATTTAGATGATGGATACGGTACCGTCACCCCTGGTACTGTGTTTAAAGAGGTGTGGCAGGTGAATGTGAAACCTAAAGGACTGGGTCAAACTAAAAACCTCACAGGTGTTTACCGGCTATGCCTCTCTACTAAAACCATACACCTCGTAAAGTTGAACTCTGAAACCCCCTGTGTTAACCTTCAGTTGATGAATATCAGGCGCTGCGGACATTCAGAAAGCTTCTTTTTCATTGAGGTGGGTCGCTCCTCCTCCATCGGGCCCGGGGAGATATGGATGCAGGTGGATGATTCTGTCGTGGCCCAAAACATGCACGAGACCATCCTGGAGACGATGAAAGCCCTGAAAGCTTTTGCTGAGTTTCGGCCCAGGAGTAAGAGCCAATCGTCGGGCTCCAACCCCATGCCATTTATCACGACACGCCGCCACCTGGGCAACCTGCCGCCAAGTCAGACTGGGCTGCAGAGGCGGTCGAGAACGGAGTCGGTTGTTGGTACGCCGCCGTCAAGTAAGAGCTCTGGGGCAAGTGGTTATCGCTTCCGTACATCCAGTGAGGGTGAGGGAACAATGAACCGGCCGTTCCGCTCCGCCACAGGAAGTCTGGTTCACCTTAACTCAGCACGGGCCCATCATGGTCGTCAGGAGGGTGGCGGAGCCAGCAGTGGTAGTGGTGTTGCCACAGGAAACGCTGGCACTAGCACTAGCGGCGGGGGGCGCTATGTCAGAGCCATCCCGGGATCATCGTCCACCTACCACGCCCGCTCCGCCTCTCTCCCAGTCTCCCACTTCCCCTCCACCACCAGTCCCGTGAGCGTCTCCTCCAGCAGCGGCCACGGCTCCGTCTCCGACACACTCACCCGCCCATCGAGCGCCTCAATATGTGGCTCCCCGTCTGACGGCGGCTTCAACTCTTCAGATGAATATGGCTCCAGCCCCGGTGATTTCCGGTACTTCCGGGTGCGGAGTAACACACCAGACTCCCTGGGCAACACCCCACCAATCAGAGAGGAGAACTGTCTAAATGACTACATGGCCATGGGCTGGAACCGGGAGGTCTTTGGCACCAGCGGGGGGTCTGGAAACAACAGTGGAGGCGACACGCCACGGGATGAGAGCACGTCAACAACGGAGGACGAACGCTTTTCATCATCGTCGCTGAGGAGGAGGACGCATTCTTTCTCCAGACCCGCCGGGGGTGCAACCGGCGGTTCTGGAGTGGCAGTTTACCAGAAAATGACCCAGACCAACTTTTCATTGGACGAAGGGTCAGATGTGGTGTTACCATTCGGCAGTGGGCTTCTCCGTGGCGGGCCGTCCTCCTCCTCTTCCTCGCTCCGTTCCGACTACAGTTCCTGCTCCGAGCACAGCCAGCAGAGCCGTCCCTCCACGCTCTCCCGGACGGAGGCCGGTGGTGAGCGCCCTTCCCTTCCTTCCTCCTCCTCCTCTGCCAAGGAAGACAGCGGCTACATGCCCATGATGTGTGGCGTGGCTGCGTCACCGCGGGACACCCCTCCCGACTACATGCCTATGCAACCCAGCTCCTACTCCCACCACGTCTCCCATTCCCCGCAGTTTCACAGTCCAGCTTTAGGTGCCCGTTCAGCCCACCCCCACCCCCAGCCCCAGCCTCAATCCTCCACGGACTCTCACGGTTACATGATGATGCTCCCAGGGGGCAGCGGCACCTCTCCCTCCCCGGTGCAGGCCTCTCCCAGCCCCCACAGTAGCTCCAGTTTGGCAGGTGCCAGTGGGAGTGACAGTATAGCAGAGAGACCTGAGAACGGGGAATATATGGACATGTCGTACAGCAGCAGTGCGGGGCGCAAGCTCTCAAACGAAGGGAGCAGTGGGTATTATACACCTGGGACACCTGAGAGCACCCCAAAGTCTTACAGCCCATATTTCTCGCTCCCTCGCTCCTACAAAGCCCCCACCAGAGAGAGGGATGAGAAAGAGTACGGGGAGTATGTTCCTATGAGTTCTCCTGCCAAGCCAGTCTATTCATCAGTTGCCACAGCGTCCCTGTCAACACCAGAGAGGAGGGTTGGAGGAGGAAGTAGCACCTCCACCCCATCTCATCCACCCCCGCCTTATGGAGCTCATCATGCGACCGCAGCAATGGCCGACAGACGCATCGTGAGGCCGAACCGCCTCCCTTTAGGCAGAAGGAGTTTCCACGGTCCACTGCGGGTTAGTGAGCCCTCCACAGCGTCTGCAGGCACCTCAACCTCAGTCCCCGCCACTGGTAGCTCGTCTGAAGGGCCTTCCAGTCCCGGAGAATATATTAACATTGAGTTTGGAGATCACTATCCCCACCAACAGCAGCCCCCCGCCTACCCTCTCTCTGCCCAAGATGAAGCGCCTTCCCTGGGGTCCAGTGACCACCGTCACTCCCCTCCACAGCCCCAATCTCACCAGGACTATATGAGTGTGGAGGTAGAAGCAGACCAGCAGGACAGCGCTGGATGTCTGGGTAAGAACCAGTCACCAAGGCCCAGCCTTGTTGCCCCATGGAACCCGCCCAGCTACATCAGACCCCTGGCTAGCAATCCCGGGGTGCTGGCCTCCCCCGGAGTCCCTGCCGGAGGTCACTGGAGGTCGATGGGGGACGACTACACGGACATGACATTTAACCTCAGCAGAGGTGAGAGGACGCAAACGAGCCCCACAGCCATGCTGCAGCATCTCTGTGTAATCGAGGGACATTACGGCCATGTTTCCTCTGCCTCCCCCTCATCCATCTCCCCTCCCCTCCCCCCGTCGAGCCCAGGTAGGGCACCGACACAGCAGCTGGAGCCCAAGGTGGTTCGAGCTGACCCCCAAGGCAGGAGGAGACACAGCTCGGAGACATTCTCCTCCACCTCCTCCACTAATTCAACTCCCTCTGCAGGAGGACTCGGCCCCTCATCCTCAGCCGCCCACCCAACACTTACGAACACCGCAGCCCCCAACGGGTCTTACCTATCGGAGGGTCAGGCTTCCAGATGGGCCAGCTCAGCATCTTTCGACAGTGTGTGGATGTCTGTGGAGGGACTAGGGGACTCGCCGGCTCACCACGCTCCAGTCAGAGCCATGGAAATGAGCGCTGCCGCCGGGACCTCAGCATCCTCCTCCTCGGGGGCCGGGGCCGGTAGAATGTGCAGGAACATGTCGGTGGGCTACCAGAACGGACTGAACTACATTGCCTTGGAGCTGAGGGAGGACGGGAGTAATATGGGAGCCATGACGTCGGGAGCCGGTAGCAGCAATGGGAGCTTGGCGGCGGCGGCAGCAACGGTGGGGACGGTGCCTCTGCCGGAGAACGGCGCCTATGCCAGTATCGACTTCACCAAATCTGATGGAGTCACCGCAACAACCAAGGGTGAGTTGACACCAGTGTGTCTCAGTGATGCTAAGTTTTGTTTCCCTGCTCTGACAGCTGTTGTTGAAAGCCTCTGTTCTACTCTCATAATCATATTTGGCAGGAAAATCTTTTGACATCGGCAGCCAGTGTATGGAAAAACATTTTGTAGCTTTGTGTGTGTGTGTGCGTCTGTGTGTGTGTGTGTGTGTGTGTGTGTGTGTGTGTGTGTGTGTGTGTGTGTGTGCATGAGAACGAGCTTTCATGTGTGAGGAGTAGAAGCGAAAAAAAAAAGTGTGAAGGATATTTTTTCCTCACTGAAATCCAAAATAACCCTAAGTGCTGCGTGCTATTATTAGTCACATTATATCAATTTGCACCTCCTCTAGTGAATCTATTTTGGATCAAGTCTCTGTGATCTTGACAAGGCTGCGTTCAGGCGTGTTGAGCAGCCAGCCGTTGTCTTTTGAAGGCATCTGTCCAGGGAGCTGAAGTCTCAGCTATAACAGTGCTGGTACAGGAAGTGGCACCAATATGCGGTTCATCTTGAGGTCTGTGTGTGTGTGTGTGTGTGTGTGTTGTGTGTGTGTGTGTTGTGTGTGCCAGCAGACTGGTAGACGATTAGCTTGCTGAATGAACGGAGGTTTATCTGAGGTCAAGTGTGGACTGAATCACCCAAAAAAGGCCCTGACTTCCCGTCTTTGTAGCTGGTGGTGTCTCTGTGTGCCTGTCTGAGCATGTGCCGCCTGTTTTCTTTGTGTCAGCATGTACTGTAGGCAGAGTGTGCTAATGTGTGGGTGTTTGTGTGTTTAAACATCTTTTTTTTTTCTCTGTTGTGAGGCTGTCACTTGAGACACTTTTGTACACCTTTGAAAAAGAAAATACGGTTATTTATACCAAACATGGAAGAATCCGGCGCCAGCAGGAGCAGCTAGTATGATGGCAAAACACCATGAAACGCCTTACACTGCAGTAACCTGGCAGCAGTGTTCCTCTTCTTGAGGCCGTAGTTTGTAGGGCTTCCACTCATTCTTGATTGAACAGCAGATCATTTTCTCAGGTAATTCATTGGCGTGTTTAAACTTAAAAAAAAAAAAAAAAATCACTTTCCCAAACAGTCCAAAACCCAAAAAGATTTGATTTGTTGTCACATGTGATGAGCAGCAAATTGCAGATACATTTTCTTTAATATAAGAACTTAAAAATCAGTTAACAGTCCTTAAGTCAGCGTTAGTTTAGTTTGGATTGTGACCACCTGTGCTTATTTAGTTTTCCCGTTTCCCCAATTTTGTCCAATGACACATTGCAAAGTGTGTTTAATGTTTTAAGCGTCTGATGCTAGTTGATTATCAGATACATGTTAGCGCTGACACAAACATCTCTAACTTGTATTCCAGACTGAGTAGCTCACTTCTGTAGCTGCTTTGTAGTTGTGATTTACAGCAGTCGCTGCCTGAACTTGTGCAGCGTCAGTCGGAAACTTTTGGAAAGTTGTGTGGTGTTTCAAAAATCATTAGCACCTCTGTCAAACAAACGAAATCTGCATCAGCAAAAAAAAAAAAAACACTTCAAAGGAAACTTTCTTTGTAACGTTAAAAACTCTAAGTTCAAGAACTTCTACTGAGTTGAATCTGCAGCATTGTGAGGTTTTAGGTGTGTGTGTTACATCAAAGTAATTTTACTTTATCTACTTATGTTGTGCTCTGGATTCTAGAGGTTGTTAGTTCCTGCCTTAAAACTTTTCGTAGTGTTTTAAAAAAAGTCTTTGTTTATTATTATTATTTATTAAATGCATAGTGTCTAAAATATCTAAGATAATGACAAATGACCATCCATTGTTTTGGTCAACAGTCAGAACACAAAAGTTTGAGAGCTTAAACTTATTTCGTAGCTTTTTTACTTAATTAGCTAAACAATTAATCAACTATTAATTAGTCACAAAGTTTCTCTGTATATTATCGAATTGAATAATGAGCTAATTGTTTTAGCATTATATATATATATATATATATATATATCTGAACACAGTCATTTCTGTATTAATATTCACAATAAGATTCTGAGTTGATGGTTGGTTTGGTTGAAATCATTGTCACAAAATTAGATTGATTTAGAGCTGCAACAATTAGGAGATTTAAATGGTTAAACAAAACGAACGAGCTGCTGTTTTGATAATCAATTAATTGTTTCGATCAAAAAAGTGCCAAATATCTCCGGCTGCAGCTTCTGAAATATCACAAATTTCTGCTTTGCTTTTGCTAAGAAGCATAAAGACGTCACACTGGGCTCTGAGAAACTGTGAATGCCATTCAAAGAGAGTAAATGATTAAGAGAAAATCATTGGCAGATTAATCAATAATGAAAATAATCATTGCAGCCTTAAATAGATTGTTTTGCTGCAATTTATCTTTTTAAATTTTGTGTTTTAACCAACCAACCAACCAAAACTGAGTCGGACAGTTAATCTGTCATCAGCACAGTTGCATCTTCATTTTCTGTCCGTCAACCAATCGATTATTGGACCAATAATTTCACCTCCAGTGTCACTGAGACTGAACTGAACTCTGAACTTTACATGTGTAAAACATAAATTAAAACTTAGACACATTTAGCTCTGAATCATGAATTTGGACGTCGGGGAGGATCTTCATGATGTGACTGCACTTAAAGTTGACTCACAATAATATTGAGTCATCTCCCAGCACTAGCTTTAGCTCGCCATCTCTTCATCGTTCATTAACGTGCTTTACTTCCTGCAGTAATAATATAAGATAAGACGGTGTTAAAGGCAGTGATGGTGTTTGTACATGGTGATGTTGAGGCATGGGCTACAGGAAGATGTGAGTGTGTGTGTGTGCACGAGAGAAAAGGGGATATTGAGACTCGTAGCGCTGAGGTTAGGTCTGCAGTCGCTGTCGCAGACGGCGTGTGCGAGGATCAAGGGGATGAAGAGAGGATGTTTTGACTCCGTTTTCAGTCTTTCACTTCCTCTTTCATCATCTCCTTCTCCCTTTCACCCACTCGTTCTGTCTTAGATTCGCTCCTCGCCTCCCTTCCCCTCGCTTCCTCCCCGAATCGTCTCTTTTCTCGCTGCGTGTGCGTGCGTGCGTGCGTGTGTGTGTGCGTGCATGAGCATGAGTCAGGATTCTCTGCGAGCGCCGACTGACTCATTTGTTTATCGTGGCGCTGAACGGAGATGAAAGAGCTTGTGTATATGTGTGTGTGTGTGTGTGTTTTAAATCTACAGTGCTGAATCTGTGCCTGCTAGCACAGGAGATCAACTGACACTCAAAGCGCTCAAGCACATCCTATTGTGTGTGTTTGTCCGTCTGTCTGTGTGTACTTTTGTTTTCAGCCGCTGCCAGCAGGTTCATTAAGCATTTCAGTGCGTGTGTGTGTGTGTATATGTGTGTGTGAGGTTCATGCAGTTCAAGGTAACGTTCAGAAATGTTGATTCATACCTATACTCTCTCACACACACACACACACACACACACACGGACTGTGGGAGCATGATCAGCCTGTGCGTGCTCAGCGTGTGTCGCTGTGTGTTTACGGTCTTCGCTCTGCATCGAGGTGTGTAGGCGTGTGTGTGTGTCTTTGCACGCTCTGAGTCATGGCAGGCAGCCTTTGATGTGGCGCTGTAATTGCGGCGGCGGCGGTGGCTGGGCGGCATGTCAAGGCACACAGCGGGGCCGAGAGGAAACGCATCATCATCACTCAGGAATGCAACTTCCTCTCAGCTGCGGTGTTGAACTGATAGAGGCACACCTGGATCCTTGACCTGGAGGAGGGAGGGAGGTTGAGATGAGCTTTTTTCTGTCCAGCTGTCAAGGAAAGTTTGGGATGAAGCGTTGCTCTGGAAATAAATATTAAATAAAGCTTGAATTGGGTGTGTTTACATCAGCTGGCGTTCGGGAAATTACCTCACCTCCTAAAACTGGAAAAACAAGGGGAATATATGTACAAATAATATGAGCACTTGGCGAGAATCACCTTTGCATTGAGGCTGACAGTTCATTCTTCATCTTCGAAACATTAGTGTAGATTTAAGGGCTGCAGCGAATGATTGTTTTCACTATTTCTGTGATTAATCGATGAGTTTTATTGTCTATAAATGGTCATAACGTACTGAAAAATGCTTTATTGCACTTTCAAAAACCCCAAACTGGTGTATTCAGAGTCCTTGTTTTATCCGTCCAGCTGTGCAAAACCCAAATATATTCAGTTCACTCACATGAAAAGTAAGTAAAAGCAGCAAATGTTCACATTTGAAACTGAAACTGGGATTTTTGCTTAAAAATCGACTGGAATAATGAGTCAGTTATCGTCAAAGCTGCTGATTAATTTTCTTTCCATCATATTGACTAATTGTTTTAGCTCTAAAGGTTCAGCATGTTAATTAACAGTATTTATTAGTGTTGTGAATGCGATTTATTTCCTTATTTTTCTGTTCAGCTTGTGACCGCTGCTAACTGCTAACTGCTAACATTTACGCTGACCCTTAAATGTTGTATACTGATGAATTTCTTTACTGTTACGATGCAGAATTGAAGGGATTTTCATGAGTGTTTCTGTAATGAATGGCTGAAACAAATTGATTAATCGATTAGTCCATAGCAGTAATGTTTTAAAGTTAAATGATGTTTCTCCTGCTTCAGTCATCAATGTTCCATCGTTATCGTTAAAATAATATGTGCGCATTATTTGGCCTCTACATTGTTATGAGGTGGGATTTTTAAATGGGCCATGAGTTGGAAGAAGTTGAACCGTCAACAGAAAATCAGTCAATACATGTGATAAGTGATTAGACATTTAAATCATTTTAAAAAAGGAAACATGATGATCATTATTGCCTTTCCTGCTTCTCAAAATGATTTCCTTACACTCAGAACAAGCGATTGAGAGATTAAATGTAACTGACTATAACAATGTAATCGCTTGTTTCAGTCCAGCTGCGATCATTAATAGAATCAGATATTTGCAGGAACAAAGACATTCGGCTGTTTGCTGAGCTACAGGTGGTCGTTCCCTTTCACCAGGCGAATTTGGGAGGGGAAAAAGTTTTAAAAAAAAAAAAGTCTTTAATTTCGAGATTTCTCTGTTTTCACTCGTTTTGAAAGAATCCAGCTGAGAAAGTGTGAGTAACAGTTTGGAAAGGCGCCACGTCTCTATGTAGATGCACATTTATGGTGTGTGTGTGTGTAATGTCTGTCTGCAGCAGGCTTTTCTTATCATAGAGACAGTGACTAGTCAGTGACTCAGACGCTGATGTCTGCTCTGTGTTGTGTTTGTGCAGAGCTTCTTGCGTCGATGCCAGAGCACCCTCTCAGACTTTCCCTGCGCCCGCGGACATGTTTTGTGCTGAAGTGATAGAAGAGGTTTCCCGTATTGTAAACGCCTCTGACACAAACATTTGGCCACGGAGCAGAATACCACTATCTGTAGCTTTTAATGTTTCCAAACTATGGATAAAACACCTTGTTAAAGCTGCTTCTTTTTTGTATACTTGAGTTGCTCTTATACTCCTACTTGCTGAAAGGATTAGTCGTTCAAAAGAAAACTAATCATCAACAATACTGATGATCAATACATTTTTTTTTAGCCAAGATTCCATAAACTGTTTCCAGCTTTTGGAAAGTGAAGATTTGCTGTTTTTCTCTGCTTCAAATCAGTGTAAACTCAAAGAAAACAAGCAATTTGAAGATGTCACATCTACAATTTGTAGACCCAAATGATTTAATCAAGAAAGTAATTAGTAGATTTATTGATAATGAAAGTAATCGAAACAGGAGGAAGATGTTACTGTGATGTTTTCATTTTAAAACAGTGTTTGAAGACAAAAACAAGCGTTTTAGTCCATACGACTGCACCTGATAATCTCATGGCCGTTCACCTACACTGGGCAGGCATGTGCCGGCGTAAACAGGAAGCAGATCATCTACTCTGCTGTTGGTTAGCTGCGGAAAATACAACGAACAAGGACCAACAAAGGCAGCTGTAGTGTAGTGTTAAAATGCAGAATTTAACTGCACAGCAGCCGCTAGCAAAGACAGCAAGGTCAGTAGCGTTTCCAAAAGTCTCAAAAGTTTTTAGCGGATGGAAAACTTCAACAAAAGAGGTGTTTTTAGAACTAAAACGTAGTAGTGTGAACGCAGCCTAAGACTCTTCTGGTCGGGTGGATGTCACCTGGGTCAGGAGAGGAAGTTGTGGAGTTAAACTGTGCAGGAGGAAGGAGGTTTTTTTGACAGCGGTGGGAACCCCCCCCCACCCCCACCCCCACCCCCCCGGGGCCCGGCCAAGTGGATATGAGGTGGTAAAGGGTTAGGCAGAGTGTGAGGCAGGGTTATCAGGCAGAGAGTGAAGACGGTACGAGGCTGCCCATTCCTCTCTCTCGTTCCCACCTCCGTGACCAGGCCCTTCTATATTTACAGGTCTATTTCCAGACTGACATGAATTTATGGGCTGATCGGAGGCATGCGCTGCTCGTAACAGGACCCCCCTTTCTGCTCTGCGTGCGTGTGTGTGTGTGTGTGTGTGTGTGTTGCATATAGAGGTCCCTCTCTCTCTTAAATAGCCAGATATGTACGCCCACAGATGTTAGAATTATTAACCCTCGTGCATGCACACAAAGCAATTTTTGATTTTGAGCAGGCCATTCTGACCGTCACAGGAGAGTATTTGTGGCTCTCTGAAAGCCCCCAAGAGGCTGAGCTTTTGCCTGCAATGCCCATTTCAGTGTCCGTTTAGCAAATAAATAATCTTAAAATAACCCGTGCCGTTCGATGAGCGCCTTAATTCTTGCCACTGACGTGGTAAATGTGCTGTTAGCATGGGTGGCCCGCACTGAGAAGCATGGGAATCTATAAACCCCGGCAGCGTCGGTGTCCGTTGAGCTAAACAGAGAATTGAACCCCTAACCTTGGGGCGTGTTCGGCGCCGGCAAGGCTCCCATTGGTCAATGGATTCTTTGGATTATTGCAGAATTTTTAAGGAGGTATTTCCCAGAGTTTTAAATTTCAGGTTTTGAGCTCTTTGTGATCAGTTTTCAACTTTCCGAGGAAGTTTAGGGTGTTCGGTAACTTCTGTGAAGAAGGGATTAGTGGGAGTTTGTTACTGACGGTTGAGGTTGCGACCCCTGGATGGACAGAAAATTAACATCACCTGTTTTTTTTTTGCGTTTTATATCACTGTAAACTGAATGTGTTTGGGTTTTAGAGTGTTTATCAAACACATAAAGACATTTGAAGCTGTAATCTCGGACTCAGGATTCTCTAGCCCAAACAAGAAAGTGATTAATCGAGGAAGCCATTATGAACGGGCTAATCGTTAATGAAAATAATCATGAGTTGAAGAGAATAGAAAGGAGCTTTTCTTTTCTTTTTAAACAGAGAGAGATTTTGAGTCACAGGCAGTGATTGAGCTCCACGAGACCAAAGAGCTGTGCGTGTACCTTCCTGCGGTGCTTACTCAAAGGGAAACGTTGTGTCTCATCGGAAATAAATGGGCCTTAAACACAGTCAGCTATGTGGTCTCGCCGTCCCGTGGGTTTTCAGTTACTGCAAGTGTAGATTTCATAGGTGGTCCTGAGCATTACTCAATCAGTGAAGCTCCTGTTGCAGAAGCTCCCATTTCTTCTCTACGTCTCCTTCTTCTTCTTCTTCTCCTTCTTTTCCTTCTCCTTCTTCTTCTTCTTCTTCTCCTTCTTCTCCTTCTTCTTCTTCTTCTTCTTCTCCTTCTCCTTCTTCTTCTTCTTCTTCTTCTCCTTCTTCTCCTTCTTCTTTTTCTTCTTCTCCTTCTCCTTCTTCTTCTTTTATTTGTGGCTTTTTCGTCTGTGTCTCGCTGCCTCACCCTCAGACACACGGTAATGATAAAGCAGGGTTTTACTAGAGGACCCCTCGACTTACTGGAATGTGATGTGAGATAAGTTTATTAGACAAAGTCCGAATGTGTGTGTGCGCAAACATGTTTCTGAGGGCGACTGTGTGTGTGTGTCGAGCATTTTACCTTTAACACACACACACACACACACACACACACACACACACCTTTGTTCGTCTTTTCAGTTGCAGTCATCTCCGGGCTCTTGGTGACCTTTTGACATCCACAGTTTGAACAAAACAAATTGAAAACTTGACACGCTGCAGTAAATCTGGGGGTTGAGAATAAATGTCAGATGTGTCCGAGCTTTTCCCGCTAAATTGACAACTTTGAGATAATCAGATAAAGTTATGGACGTCAAATGAAGAGTTTCTTCAAAGTTTTATTTTAGCAGGAATTTTTCATTTGAGTTTTAGTCTCAACTTTTTTCAAAGTTGTCTACATCTTGAAAACCCTGAAAGTGATCACTGATATTTACAAAAAGTCTAATTGTTTTGATGAAATTTTAAGAAAATTATAAATTTCTTAAAATAGGAAAACAGTAAATGTAACTAACTTAATGGTGGTTATGCAGTAAATTAAGAAAAATATATGAATAAAAGTCTAAAATTTGATAAAACTTTTTCAAAATAAGATGAAATATATAAATGAACACAAAAATGACATTAGTGAACCTTGTAAATGTATTTAAAACGAATTAATTCAAGTTTTTTGTTCCTTTTTTATCATATTGGAACTCTTTATTTATCACTGACATTTCAAAAACTAATGACATTTAATATATTAGCCTGATAATTGACCCGTCCTGCTCTTTTCCTTCAGTATTCAGCCTCACGTCGTGTTAATGTTTGTCGTCCCATCAAAGTAATTTTCACTGACACAGATGCGAGTTAACTTTTCATTATTATTTATGCGACTCATCTTGCAACAACCTGTGTAGCTGATTCAGTCTCGTCCACGCTTGCTGCCAATTTTGTGACCATCTTTTATAGCTTTTTTTTTTTGGCTCTGACGCAGGAAGATGACTTCTTCATTCTTTATCCCGTCTATAAAGCTCTGATTGAATGTTTTTCCAACATTGGAAACATCAGAGCCGTTTGAATCACTGGAAAAAACATGAGACGAGGGCAGCGATTCAAAGGTCTGGAAAAAGAGATGAATTCGTCTTTTTATAAAAATGTTTGTTACATTTATTGTTACAGAGCGAAATGTGATGATTTGTCTCTGAGTAGATTTTCATTCCTATCTGGACCTGTCCTGATCAGGGTTCAGCTTTTCACACAAATATTTTTCCACTTTTCAGGGCGTAAAGGAAAAATACCAAAACAAGTCCCCCACCCAACTACTGCTCTAGTGAACTCAAACCTAGAATCTGTGGTTAAGAAAAAAAAAAGAAGAAGCTGAAAACTGTTTTTAAATGGCGATCCGTATCTTTGAGGAGGAAATCGAGAAGTTTTCGAGGCGCCAGATCGAATTGGAGTTCCTCGATATGCACTTAAAAGGCCGTCGCCCCAGCTGTCACACCGGCCCGTGTCAAGTCAACGCGTTACGCTCGCTGTTCACTCCCACGATGCCTTTCATCTGTTGTCCCAGCTGGGTGAATGGGGTTTAGGGAGAGAGAGAGAGAGAGAGAGAGAGAGAGAGAGAGAGAGAGAGAGAGAGAGAGAGAGAGAGAGAGAGAGAGAGGAGAGAGAGAGAGAAGAGAGAGAGAGAGAGAGAGAGAGAGAGAGAGAGAGAGAGAGAGAGAGAGAGAGAGGGGCAGCGGGTCGGGGAGGGCAGGTTGATCCAGGGAGAACGAGAGAGAGAGAGAGAGAGAGAGACGGTCACAGCTCTGAACACCTGCCTGTGTTGCAATGACACAACAAGCTGTTAGCTAATGCAGGTGTTTGGCAAATGGTGTTTTTATAACCCGATTTTGTGGCGAGTGTGTTTGTGTGTGTGTTTAACTGGGGTCAGTTCAGGTCAGTCGGGCCTGTGTCCTAAGAGCGTTGTTTTGATCAAAGTCCACGCATGGACTGCAGAGAAACCCAGAGACCTCAGACTCTCTCTCCCCCTCCCTCCCTCCACGGCTCTCTCAATCGGCCTCTCACACACACACACACACACACACACACACACACACACACACACACACACACACACACACACACACACACAAATTGAAATTCAAGTCCGTCGTTGTTGTCGTGACCATAATTAAGCACAGTTTTGCTGAAGCTTGTTGTTTACAGTGTAATGATTCAGGATGTAAGAAAAACAAAGACGACTGGTTTGAACATTCCCACAATATATATGTATATGTATATATATATATATGTGTGTATATATATATATATTTATACACTACATACACCTTGCACATGATACATCACTGCACACTATACAGACACCATGCTTTTCCAAGCCAAGATCACTTCTCATGTCCTTGTGTGTGTGTGTGTGTGTGTGTGTGTGTGTGTGTGTGTGTGTGTGTGTGTGTGTGTGTGTGTGTGTGTGTGTGTGTGTGTGTGTGTGTTGCCAATACGTATATGATCAGATGATATAAATAGTTTCTTATGTTGTTCTGCTTCTTTTCTGCTCTGACACATTTTGCTCCTTTGGCAGCAAATGTCACTTTTTCCTCAGGTAAATATTGAATTTTATGTTGGAGAGTGTGTTGATCTCTTGGTGTTTGACTTTTAGTTTGGTGAAGAACTTGGGTTTTTCTGTCTTCGTCCAGGCTGCACTGAAGCAGGAAGTAGACCTTCAACTATTAGTTGATTAGTCGAATGACAGTCGAATGAATGTCGCTGACTGACTGAGTGAGTGATCAGGTTACACCATTGGTCAAAAAGCACATTGTTGGTGTTTCCCCATTGGTCGTTGGTCTTCCACAAATGAAAATCAGGATTTTTTAGCAGCAGAACAGCAGCTTGGAAATGTCTTGGAAGTTAACGTGTAGCTTCAACGGGCCACGTTTCAGTCAATACTTCATACTTCTTCTGTTGTCTGACAACAGAAGAAGAAAAAACATGTAAATAGGAACAGCTTTATTGGGAGTTCGGCTGTATTACATTACTGTATGTGTGAGTGCAGAGAGGAGGAGAGGAGCAAACAGACAAAGATAGAAAAGAAACCAGCTGAAACACCAGGCTGAATTCAGATATGACGCTTGGTTTTGACTTGTTTAAGTTAAAATTGACAAACTTCTCAAAAGGGAGAATTTACTTTCCTCATCTTAATGTTGTAAATTTAATACATCCGAGTTTTGAATTGTTGCTCGTACAGAACAAGACATTTCATTGAGAAATAGGGATGTGTATGTTTCACTGAATTCTGATGTGTTGGAGATGAAACAGTTAATCAGTCTGGAAAACGATCAGCAGAATAATAATAACGCTTCGTTTCAGCCGTAGCGGGACGTGTTGTTCTGCCTCTGCCTCTTGTTTTTGGCAGAAATGAACCTGTTTACTCTCGGTTGCCAGGTTTTGTCTGTGTCCACCAGTGTCAACGTCCAGGTTGTGGTTTTCTCAGTCTGTAATTAGTCGATGTCTGTCTCCGTTTCTGGTCACTCACGGTGACACGTTGTTACTGTCTAACCGCCACTGAAGTTTACTTTGAGTGTCGGCGGCAGACGAGCGGTGCTTGGTGTTTTTTCTTTGGTCGGAGCAGCAGATTGTGTTTAGGCTGCGCCGAGTCCGTGCAGCGTTAACTTCTCCTCCTCGCGCGCTCCCGTCTTTCTATCAGTCCGTCCGTTCATCTATCCCTCTATCCCTGTGACAAACAGAGGAGCAGCATTCCAGCAGTGCCCCCTGTCAAAGCATCTGTATTGTGGCGTGCTGCTCACATTGTTGTGTCAGACAAAGCCTTGCTCTCAGTGGAATAACCCAGCTGGACGGCGGCCATCGCCAGGGTCATTCGGGGCCGCCGGGCCGCACCAAAACAGCCAACCTGACAGCCCAGGGCCCGGCCATGATAGCAAGGCAGGAGACAAACTTCATGTGTTGTCTGCAGGAAGCAAGCAGAATCCAAAGTTCACCGGCCACGCTCACTTATTTACCAGACAAACAGTTTTTTTTTTTTACGAGTAGTTTGAGCCAAGCCGCCCACTCGGTCAGAGATGTCTTACATCTGTGCTGCGTCTTTGAAAAGCTCTGACACAGCGAACATACCTCAGTAACTGTTGTGCAAAAGCCAAAACACGATTAGATTTCCCCGTGATTACAGGCGTTTGTTGCTGCCAGGGAACTGCAGCTCGATTCCACAACTTCACCCACTTTTCATATCATTGCTGTGTGAAATAAACCTTTAAGAAAAAAGGACTTTAGTGGCAGTTCATTTACCAGTGTAGCTGGTGGTTTCTCAGTCGACCCAAACACCGCTGTCAGGTGGGGGGAAAAAAACCTCCCTTTCCTGATTTCTGTGATGAAACAGTGGGCTTTTTATAAGGTTTCACAATCCGCTCGGCCCACGGAGGACCTTGTAACCCTTCAGACAACCCCCAGAGTTGGCTGAAGTGAGGTTTCCGCCGTGTTTGAAAGGCCGAGCCCAAAGCCAGACAGATTCCAGTCAAAATTAGTCAGCACCACTAGGCTTCAAAATGTCCAAAAACAACTAATATTGTCAGTCCAAAACCACTGTCAGCGGAGCAGCCACATTCCAGCTGCTGTGTGTGTGTGTGTGTGTGTGTGTGTGTGTGTGTGTGTGTGTGTGTGTGTGTGTGTGTGTGTGTGTGTGTGTGTGTGTGTGTGTGTGTGTGTGTGGGTCACATCAGGCAAATAGAAAACAACAGTTTTTTTTTCCATCGGCCACAGTAGCTGTCACTCCTATGAAAGCTTCCTATTTATAACAACTGTAGCTTGTGATTATTTTTCATTAACGATGAATCTGTCGATTATTCCCATGATTGTTTTATGTCCAACCTAAAGTCTCCCAAACCCCAAACACCTTTACTGTCACATAAGATGAAGAAAAAGCAGAAAAGTGCCGAAGTTTAGAAGCTAAAACTGCTGAATATTTAAATATAAAATCGTTGCTGATTAGTTTTCTGTCATTTGAGCTTTTTTATTTTACATTACCAGAGAAGAGTGGAGAAGAAAATGGAGGAATAAATGACTTGATAACATGATCCTGCTGTCGAATTATTCCTGATAAAAGAACAAACAGCAAAGACACACGTTCTGTGGGTGCCTGTAAAGCTAGGGGTGCGGCGGGCGTCGCAGCTCCTCCACCCTCAGGTGGCCGAGGTCGACTTTTTTTTTTTTGTTGCAGCACAAACACATCTGATAATATTTTAGTTTAATTCAACTCAAGTCAAGATGTGCTCCGTGTCGTGTCATCAACAGAGTCAACATTCAAAGCAGTAAATCCTCCATTTCCTGCCCAGCTGTATTTGATGTTTTTTTTGGGCATTTTATATAACTGTATTTTGGCTTTTATTATGATTATTAGTGAATTTATTGTTTGTAAGTGATTTGAATAATATGTTCAAATGATGTGCTGCCATCTTATAGTTACTCTTACTTGATCTTTATTGTTTATTTACTCACGTACAACCCCTCTCTCTCTCTCTCTCTCTCTCTCTCTCTCTCTCTCTCTCTCTCTCTCTCTCTCTCTCTCTCTCTCTCTCCCAGACTGAGCGAGGACGACAGAGGTTCCCCACCCTCCTCCTCCTCCTCCTCTTCATCATCCTCCTCCTCCTCATCTCTCTGCTCGGGGCACTTGACTCTGCCTGTGACCTTTGGCCTCCCGCGCCGGTGACCTCTGACCTTCACCCAGACTGAGAAGCCGCTCCCTTCTGGACGCAGAAAACAAACAACATCACAACAGATGACAAAAATGCTTGCAGTTTTTTGTTTTTTTTTTTAAAGTGTATTTCATCTTTTATTTTTCTTGCGTTTTATATACATATCTTGTCCTGTTTTGTTTAAAAAAAAAAAATAATAATTTCCCCCCCTTCCTCACAATCGATGCTGCCAGTGTGCGCTGCTCCCCCCACTCCCTCATGTTCAAAAGACTTATTCAGCAGACAGCGGTCAGTGGACTTTGACTGAGGGGGCGTCAACAGAACCGTAGATAGTCTTATTATCAGACTGTTCTACTTCTCCATACGGTATTAAAAAAAAAAAAAAGGGAGGCTGGAATACGAAGCAAAGGCATTATGGTACAGACTTGGAAACTTTTATGTTAAATATTAATTTTTATCTTTTTATTAATATACTTTTTTTTTTTTTTTACCCCATGCATAATCCATCCTCAATACGGTACCGTACAGTTATTACATTGTGGACAAAGTTGTGGTAGAAAATGTATATTTTTTCTTGAATGGATCCCCCCCCCCCCCCCCCCCCCCCCCCTTTAAAGTGATACAAGCTCACAGCTGGATCCATATTAGCTTCAGAGTCAACAAGCGGCATTGCACAAGTACCGTGCTTGTTCCCGTACTTCTCCGCATCAGGTACCAGCAGCCTTTTTGGATCACCGGTTTCCATGGCGTTCGCACGATCAGTGACACGATTAGCACCCATCGCCTCAGCGGGGCCAGTTCTACAACACAGCTGGGGAGCAGAGCTGCGGCACTGCGCCAGTAATAGTGTACTGATTCAATGGGGGAAAAAAAAAACCTTCAAGCATTACTCTTCCTCATATTGTGTAGCACGTGTTATTTATTTGTTGCAGTAGGTACAAATTCTCCAGCGACATTTCTTTTTGTTTGCTATCATGACACAGATGGTACTCGAGCAGGGCGGGGGAATGACGTCAGCCACCAATTGAATGCTGGAAAGTTTTGTCTGTTTTCACTTTTAATTCTGTCTCCTTTTACAAGCCACCATGCAGAAAACCAACTCGAGGTTTAAAGGAATAGTTCAGTATTTTAAGGAAATAAGTTTATTTGCCCAGTTGCCGAGAGAAGATTGATTGTATCTGTACGGTAAATATGAAGCTGCAGCCATTAGCCGGTTAGCTTAGCGTAGCACAAAAGCTAGGAGCGAGGAAATCGCCTGGCTCTGTCCAAATGTGACAACACTTTTAATCTTGTTTGTTTAATCCGTTCAAAAAATTAAATCGACAAATTTTTACAGGGAGTTATGAACGGGACTATTTCCTGAAGCCTTGTCACCACCCGTCCCTCTATAAAACTTCAGCTCCTGCACAGCAACGAATGACATATAATGTTTAATTAGTGAGCTTTGGACAGATCCAGGCCAGCTGTTATCCCCATTGCTACTCTTTATGCTAAGCTAAGCTAACCAGCTGCTGGCTGCAGACTCTGCAGAACAGCAAATAAGTGTCTCTCCTGAAATGCAGAACTATTCCTTTAAAAAAAAAAAAAAAAAGGGAAGGTTTATGAGGTTTATGAAACTCAGCTGCTGTGGCCGGTGGATAGAAGAAGTGGTTTTCCCGCCCTGCCGCCGCCGCCGCCGCTCGGTTCATCTCATTCAGTTTTTTTGCACAAGGAGCTGTTGAGTGAACCGAAGCAGGTGTTCGGTTTGTTTTACATTTTCAGTTTTACCTCATACGGTCCGTAGCACAGTTCAGGTTATAGTGGGAGAGTGGCGTCTATACACACACACACACACACACACACACACACACACACACACACACACACACACACACACACACACACACAGACACACAGAACGCTGTGAAAGGTAAAAGCACAAAGTACAGACGTTGACACTGGGATGCAAACACAAGCTAATGCACATATGAAATCTCTGCAAGTGAACCGTATACTGTACTTTGGAGGCAGTGGCATACACACACATACGCACGCACACACACATGCACACGCACGCACACATGCACACTTGTACATCATGAAGACACATGTCATAGTCATGTGGCGGCTTCCAACGCATACGCACACACGGAGTAGTCATGCAGCCTTATTTAGGCGAGGCCTGTGTCCCCGTTTCGTTCGGCTCTTAGTCAGCGGCTCTTGATGACGTCCGGGATTTTTTCGCACACACACACACACACACACACACACACACACACACACACACACACACACATATATGCATGCTGGGGTGTTCGTCATTGCCTCTGGGTGACGTAAAGACGTTTCCAGTAACCTGAGCTCCAGCCCCAGGTGCAGCGCGCTGGACATACTTGCCCTGTTACAACCTCACACACACACACACACATACACACACACACACACACACACACACACACACACACACACACACACACACACACACACACACTCACACACACACACACACAGAGACATTTGGACAGACAGCGAACACCCACATCAGTCAGTCTTAGCCGAAGCTTGCTGCCTCTTCCCTCTCACAGTTTAACAGACTGAAACGCCCATATTTAGCATTTCTACTCTCGCTACTCTCCCATGACTATTACCCACACCACTGTTCCCATAGAGAGAAATGTGCTTAACACACAGACTGACAGCTAACGTAGGCCCACAGAATTTCAATGTTTTGTTCAGTATTCACTCATCTGATGCTATCTTCACCCTGTTTCTGATTTTTTTTTTCTTTTCTTTTCTTTTTTTTAAAAATCAGCCCACTCTTTTTTTGTTGTTTTTAATTTGTTTGGACGGATAAAGGCTTGTCACTCTCGCTGCGCCTTTGTGTGGGACGCATCATTGTCGTCCTTGCAGCGTCCCGCACAGCAGGGAGGCTGAGCAGGGAGGGAGTGGAAGGATTGGAGCGGAGGTATCTTTAAATAATTGTTAAGACCTGGTTTAACCCGTTTGGAGAGCAGCACGCGCAGGCTCTCGTCGGAAGTTGGACTGGACTCCACAGATGCAGCGAAACTCCGCACATCTGGTTGAACCAAATTCTCAGTTACCGTTTCTGACCATCTAAACATTTTTGGAAGTTCGTCTTAGTGGAAGAATTGGCACTAAAATCATCACTGCTGTGTGATGCAGGTTCTCGGGCTGTAGTCGCTTTAACAAAGATAAGTGAACATAAACTCAAAACTGTCCAGACTCTGAAGACATAAAGATTCACTACTTGCAAAACTACACCTGAGTTTTTGTTGTGACTTAAAGCAGCAGTTACAAATCAGCTGTCAAAACAAAACTAAATAAAATAAAATATTTGCACAAGATTAAACAAAATCTTCCTGGACTTCAGGGGCTTCGAAAGTTTCACTTCAAATCTTGTTGAAAGATATTTTACCAGACTGCGAAACAAATATTTCACATTTAACACTCAACTTGTGTTTTTTTTATTTTATTTTGTATCTTGATATATTGTAGCATGTGAACCAAACGAAGCTATTTACAAGATGATTTCAGTGCAGCGACTTCCATTCACACGTTGGATCGATTAATCTGTTGATTATCCATACGGTTGATGAGTTAATCGTTCAACGGTGCCAGGAAGCCAACAGCGACCCACAGTCCCACCCCCAAAGATATTCAGTGTACAATGATGAACCGGCAGATTCTCACTTTGAGAAGATAAAAAAAAAAAAGGGTTTTCTGCTCGATAAACGATTAATCGATTACAATTAATTACCCGCCGATCATTTAATGGACGAATCTTGGCTCGAATCACCAGATGGTCGGAGTTTACTGTATCGGGGCGTTTCGGTTCATCCATCACCGTGACAACTGACCCATTGACCAACATGTAGCAGTTTCTCGTAATCACAGAAACCCCCTGGACAAGACAAACCTCCGCCCACGAGTAAAAGCAAATTTTCTGAAACCTCCTCACCGTCTCCCTCCATCTTATCTCCCTTTTTCTTTTAATTTATTTATTTCTAAATTCCAGTGAGGACGGAGCCAAAAAGAAAAGAGAAAGGCGCCTTCAGAAGAGGTATTCGTTGTCGGAAGGGTTAGACGGTAGTGACACAAATAGAGGAGATCAGAACTGGAGAAAAACCCCCTTTTATACCCCCCCCCCATCTCCCTTCAGATAATTAAGCTAACCCCCCCCCCCCCCCCCCAGGCAGATCCATGTTTTAAATGGTCTGATTTAAAAGTGAATATCCACAAAATGCTGTTTCAAGATTTTAAGCCTGTGACGTATGTTATGTGTACATTATGAACAATTTGAGATATTTTCATCCCCCCCCCCCCCACTCCCTCCTTCCTTTTTGAACGAACAAAGAATGAAATATAACAACGTTTAGGCTGCAGCGGCCCGAGACAAGAGAGAAACTTTTTTGTTTGTTATGTTTGGGAAATGTTTTGTGTACTTCTGCTACAGCGACGTGTTGTTTCGGGTTTTTAACGCTATAGCAAAAAAAAAAAAGAAAATTAAAAAAAAAAAAGGTAGAGCTAGATTTTGGGAGGATTTTTTGGGAAGAATCCCCCTTAATTTATTTGAAGCATAATTTAAAAAAAAAAAAAGAAGAAAAAAAAAGATATATGTCGTTCTGGATATATGTCTGATTTGCCTTCATATTGAACCTTACCCCCCCTCACCCCTCACCCCCCCCCCTTGTTTAATTCTTTGTCATATCTGAATGACTTCGCACAGAATCTGTGTTTATTTTGGCAACAATTCAACCTCAAAACTGTCCTCAATGTTACCGATTCTGATGTTGAAAATCAGCTGTTATGAGTTTTTCTTGTTAGGGGTGGAGAAACGAGAAAGAAATTAGACTTACGTAATATATATATATATATATATATATATGTGTGTATGTATGTATATATATATATATATATATATATATATATATGAAAAAATATATATAATCCTCGCAGAGAAGACTTAGGGTACTGCATCATTATGCAAACTTTTGTTTCCTTTTTCCTCTAATCTTTTGATTTATTTTGTATTCTAGTTTACAGAGGGAAAATAATCATCTTATTTTTGGTTGTTTTGTTGTATCGGGGCAAACCTTGTTTCTCTGAAAATCAAAGCGATACAAGGGTAGTATTTTTTTTAAGAGTACATAGGCATTTTGCAGTTATTTGTATAAAGAAATGGGTTACAACCTCTGCCTAATGTTTATTTTTTTGTAACTATATTACAGTTTATTTGCTGCTGTGTAGTACAGTTTAACAGTTGGAAAATGCTGTCTATGGCAAGCATAACGATGAGGATGACGATGATGTTCATTGCCCTGCTATCAGGCGCGGGTCAGATGTTTTTGTTTTTTGTTTTTTTTTTCGTTTTTTTTCCCTCCAAATCTCTCCGAAACGTCGGAGGATTTCGGCAGGAGGGCGGGAAAAGAAAAGAAAAAAAAAGAAAAGAAGAAGAAGCAAATCCCACTCTACCCTGCTACCTGTGTTCTTATTTTCCGAGTTGAATGCTGTTGTTTATTAGCTTTACAGGAAAGAGAAAGAGTTAAAAAAAAAAAAATACTGTGGAGGTGTGTATCCTTCGTATGTGCATTATTTTTCAGCGACGTACGTCCTATATACGAAAAAGAAGAAAAAAAAAGAGTTAAAAAAAAAAAAAGAAGAAAAAAAAAGATATATGTCGTTCTGGATATATGTCTGATTTGCCTTCATATTGAACCTTACCCCCCCTCACCCCTCACCCCCCCCCCTTGTTTAATTCTTTGTCATATCTGAATGACTTCGCACAGAATCTGTGTTTATTTTGGCAACAATTCAACCTCAAAACTGTCCTCAATGTTACCGATTCTGATGTTGAAAATCAGCTGTTATGAGTTTTTCTTGTTAGGGGTGGAGAAACGAGAAAGAAATTAGACTTACGTAATATATATATATATATATATATATATGTGTGTATGTATGTATATATATATATAATATATATATATATATATATGAAAAAATATATATAATCCTCGCAGAGAAGACTTAGGGTACTGCATCATTATGCAAACTTTTGTTTCCTTTTTCCTCTAATCTTTTGATTTATTTTGTATTCTAGTTTACAGAGGGAAAATAATCATCTTATTTTTGGTTGTTTTGTTGTATCGGGGCAAACCTTGTTTCTCTGAAAATCAAAGCGATACAAGGGTAGTATTTTTTTTAAGAGTACATAGGCATTTTGCAGTTATTTGTATAAAGAAATGGGTTACAACCTCTGCCTAATGTTTATTTTTTTGTAACTATATTACAGTTTATTTGCTGCTGTGTAGTACAGTTTAACAGTTGGAAAATGCTGTCTATGGCAAGCATAACGATGAGGATGACGATGATGTTCATTGCCCTGCTATCAGGCGCGGGTCAGATGTTTTTGTTTTTTGTTTTTTTTTTCGTTTTTTTTCCCTCCAAATCTCTCCGAAACGTCGGAGGATTTCGGCAGGAGGGCGGGAAAAGAAAAGAAAAAAAAAGAAAAGAAGAAGAAGCAAATCCCACTCTACCCTGCTACCTGTGTTCTTATTTTCCGAGTTGAATGCTGTTGTTTATTAGCTTTACAGGAAAGAGAAAGAGTTAAAAAAAAAAAAATACTGTGGAGGTGTGTATCCTTCGTATGTGCATTATTTTTCAGCGACGTACGTCCTATATACGAAAAAGAAGAAAAAAAAAGAGTTTAAAAAAAAAAGAAGAGAAAACTGGTGGAAATGGAAATCCTGTAAATAAGGAAAACTCAAGTTGTCGCTTTTTTCATGTTATGATCGGTGCCTCGCAAGGTGCCCCCCCCCTCCTTTTTTTGTTTTTATTTCCTTCTCTCTTTATTTCTCTCTTTTCTTTCCTTGTGGAGGGAAAGGGGGGGGTAGGAGGGGTACTCAGAGGCGATTTGAGCATCGGCATAGTGTTTATATTTATCAAAACTTTTTTGCTTTCGATAGAGCTATTGCAATAAAAATGTGTTCATGTAACCGCTGTGGTCTCAGCTGTCTTTTTCTTTTTTCCTTTTTTGGTTTAATCTGTCATCACATGAGTTTATCATGTTGATATTACACAACGGTTCAGGTTTTCGTCATGAACAAGACTTCCAGTCAGTCGGGCCTGAGAGTTTTTGACGTCATTCAAGTCGCATTGTTTAGTCACTCTGAAAGAACTCATGGTTCCTTTGCAGATTGAGAAATTCCCCAGATAACCTTTATTTTAATGAAAAAAAAACCCTTTTTCAAAACCTGCAAAGATGATTGTCCAAAAAATGTATTCAGGGTGGTTATCCTTCGATGAGGATTTCAAAATCAATGTTTGCTGGATGGTTTATGGAGCACAGATAATGCACAGCTTTTCTCTTGTGCCACCCTGAGGCCAAAATGTCAAATATGTGAACGAAATATCTCTTTTTCAATGGCGGATCGCAGTGATGTTTTTTATTTTATATATAAGTCACTGATGTCTCCAAGGTACTGGCTCTTTGTATTGGCTCATCACACCTCAGAAACATTGTATTTGAAAGCAGAAATGCCACGTTAGCCTATATTTATGCCACCGTTAGCATGCTATCATCATCGTGCATCGTTAGTGTGTTAGCAGCTATTTGAGGATAACATGCTAGCGGCTATTAGCTAACATTTAGCGTGTTGTCCTGCTCACTTTTAGCACCTCTAAAGCGATAGTTTGACATTTAAAAAAAAATACTTTATTTGCGTTCTTTCCAAAATTTAGACGAGAAGCTAATCGCCTCCTAGCTTTAGCTTAACTTAGCATTAAAAGCGGAATCAGGAAGAAGTGGCTATAAATTGAGTTGGGAGGTAGATTTAGTTTCACATAGCATCCACTTCTGAAGATGTTAAGTTCATTGTGTGTCGTTAACAACAAACAAACTGACTCTTGGTGGTACACACATCCCGTCATAATATACAATTACTCTTCAGATAAACTCCTGATTGCATTATGAATGAATGATTTAACTGAACTGATAATCATTCATGTGTTTTATTGAGTTTTGACCCTTTGGCCCTTGAAGTCTGTTAAAAAGATAGTTGTCAAGGAGAAAACAAACACTTGTTTCCTCATTCCTGAAGCTCCTTTTTTCTTTTCTTTTCTTTTTTTCTTTGCAGACAGGGGCTTTTAGGGCGATGACACACAGTGTTTATCCAGCTCAGGTGACCGGCCCAGCTATCCCAAAGTCCAACTGTCAAAACAATCCAAAGTCCACTACGGTCATGAGAGGCAGTCAGATGAGAGGAGGGTTTGATTGATTCGTTTGTCTGGTTTCTTCTTGTAAGTCAATAAATAAACAGCTTTAGTTCGACTGTTTTGTCCAGTACTGTCGAGAAAGATTTTCTTTTTACGATATACATCTTGTAATAATGGTGGACAAGATTGTACAATGTCACGATAATACCATTTTGATCAGATTTTTCCATTGAGTTTATTTTTTTAATTTACAAACTGCTCCCTTAACAGAAACAAGATGATTTCTACCTTTGCCAAGGATGTTATGTTTTCCCCCCGTCTGTCTGTCTGTCTGTCTGTCTGTCTGTTTGTTTGTTTGTCTGCAGGATTACGCAAGAAGTTCTGAACTGATTTGCACCAAACTTGCTGGAGGGATATATCATGGGCCAAGGAAGAACCCATTAAATTTTGATGCGGCAATGACTGTAAGATCCAAGGATTTTTTTATTTGTTATCACTTTCTTTAACCTGATGAGATTTGGACGTTTTTGCTCGATTACTCAGGATATAATGTTTGGATATTGATGTAAAAAAAATACGGTGTTGGGATCTTTAAGTTTGTACGATATAGGTGCAGATCCAGATAATAATCCAGATCTGACCGACATGTGTAGGATTGTTTGGGCTTGGCAGAGGTTGGCGCTCTTTTCTAGTTACCACAGGAAGTACAGTGTTTCAAGCCCAGACTGGCTCTTTTGTCGAGTACAGAGGACTCAAAAGAAACAGAATCCTCTTTGATTCCTCTCTACCTGAAAAAGGAGCCAGTTTAGGGTCGAAATGTACTTTTCCTTTAGTAGCGTTTCTTTTAAAAGGATCCTTTCACTGTGTTTTGGCGAATCCCTGAGAGGCAGAAATCACAGTGCACTTCAGTTTGAACTTGATTAAATCTGCAACAATAAAGGTTAGAGTTTGTAGAAATGTTTTAAACACTGAAGACTCATGTGATCTGCCTCATCGAGACTTTGTAGGTGTGGTTTGATCAGGTTTGATTGGCGGGTGGCAACAAAAGACGATCCCACAGCTGTTATTAGTTTTTTAATTCAGATATTCAATCCGATTCAGTTCCATATTTCAGCCTGAAGAGCTCAGACAAACATGTTTACCCAAAATTTTGTGAGCCATTAGTCATTTCTCGGGAAGTCGATTGAGAAAATTTGTTCTCAGCCCTTTTAGTTGCAAGAAAGTGTTGAAATCAAACGTTGACATTGAGTCACAAGCAATCTGACAGTTTCGTCACAGACCTTTTTTTTTTAAATCTGCAGTATCAACTATCCATCAATCATCTGGGAAAAAAACCTGTTCGATGATGATACATTCCTCCATCTTCAGGGCATTGAATCATGTTTAAGAGCAGTTACGCGGCAACGGGAAAAGTTCATGGATACATGAAAGAAACTGGCTGATTCAGTTTAAGATTGATGAAATTATAACATGTCACAGCTGTTACTGTTACAACACTGACTGTCATCGGCTGATAAAACAGAACTGGAAGTGGCTCAATGCTGTTGCAACCCAGCCGCAAATTAGGTAGTCCAGATTAAGAAGATATATACAAAACAGCCTCTCTCAGCCTTTTTAATCTGGTTGTTCACGAGAAACATCGAGACTGACCCTCATTTGCCTCTCAAAAGGTTTCAGAGACTTCTGATAGCCTGTGGGTCTGTTTTTGTTATTTGAGAACACGCTGCCAAACCAGAGCGAATTACAATTTGGCAAAAATAACAAGTTAAACGTCAATTAGTGCTGGGAATTCCCCACTGCAGTACTGGCTTTCTGTGAGCTATCGAAGGGCTGGTGTTCAGCTTCAGGGTTAATGACGCCGACCACAAAAAGTTATCAGCAATCAGATCATCCTAGATGATTCTCTCTGACTAACAAACTGTGGGTCAAATGGTGGTCGGAGTCGACTGTGTCATAGTCGATGGTCTGAAATGCCACATCTGGTCTCTGCACATATTATCAAGCATCAGTCGTTTTAGTGGAAGTTTGATTTCTTTGTTTTCTTACCTCTCTTTTGTACAACTGCCCTCTGATTGCACCAAGACAGTCATTTAACCCGCGTCACTGTGTTGGACTGACTGGGGCATCGGTATCTTTCTTTGACGACATTTACGTCAGCACGAGTGTTTTCAAGATATCGAGCCTTTCTCCTGAATTTTAAAACCCCAACTGCAGAGTAAACCTAAAAGCCACAGCATTGAGATAATAAAGTCAACCTAAAATATTTATGTTATCAAAATTTACATGGCCTAGTAGCTTTTTGTCATGTGTCTGGGATATTAAACCCCACTGTATGCTACCTGCCAGAGGTGGCTGGCAAACAAAGACAACACAAGACACTGCAGTGTTGCCTAAGCACTGGCCAATGGTACTACTTTTACATAACCTTTACCCCCCATACCTTCTAGCCTTGCAACTTTTCTCAGTGACTTTCTGGTTAAAGTCAGTCATCTCAGTCATCAGCCTCTTTTCCATTAACATTGACGGCATTGGCCAATGCATTCGGCCAGTGGAGAGTCTCTGGAAAGACTTCTTTAAGATTATTCTCCATAAACAACTGGAATAGGTCGACAACACCTTACCCAGGAGTTCACGCACTTCCTGTTTGTCTTGGTGAGTTTGCAGTTTAGAAGAGAGAACAAACTGGAGGAAGCTAACTTGTTGTGTCACACCATCCACTTCTATTCAACCTGCTCTGCTGAAGTATAATCCGCTTCTACACCAGAGGAAAATGTTATGGGACAGGAGTTTATGGTACAAATACATCTTTTGAGTGCGAACTTGTTTGCCCTGTTAGCGACCCAGCTAACTAGCTTCTCAACTCAGCTCAGATGGATGTTTTCCCCTCTTCAGTAACCTTTTATAAAAATAAAATTATGTACAATCCTGAGAATAAAAAAAAAAAGAGGGAGTAGATCATACATCATCTTCTATAACCACATATTCAGTTTACTCTCCAGTGTGACTGGGTCTTAAAACCGTAGTTGTGTACTAGTCAGGAGAATACAACTTACTCCTCTGTTATTACTGTATAGGTGGTCTTAAAAAACTTTTAATTGGACTAGTGTAACCGCGTAACAGAGTTAGTTGAAACCCCCTTGAAAACAATCTGAAGACATGACCTCAGAGTCTTCGTCAACAGCCGTGGCTCTGCACGCATTCCCAGCTTAGGTTCCCCAGTATGGCCACTTGAGAGTGAGTTACGTCACCTAATTACACGCGGCCGACATATACTCATTCATATCATTCAGTGAGTGTGCAGGAAAAGGTTTCGGAGTTGATGGAGCAGGTTTGGCTGCTGCACCGACTCAAGCTGTGACCTTTGGGTAATGGGACGTTCGCTTACATAGTCTGTAATCCTACAGATGAAGCCCTGGATGTTTCTGCCCAGTGATCCCCTCTGCAGCCTGGGGGGGGGGGGCTGCCTCCCTGCTGACTGACAGACCTCCACAGTGATGCCTGGAGGTGTGTGTGTGTGTGTGTGTGTGTGTGTGTGTGTGTGTGTGTGTGTGTGTGTGTGTGTGTGTGTGTGTGTGAGTGTGATGAGGGCCAGGCCGGTGGACCAGGCAGGGGGTATTTCAACACCAACATGTGACCCACTAGAGTTTCATTACTGATGGACGAACTGGTGAGCCCACTGGGGATGTAGACTGGTGCTAGAGTTTCAAAACAACACCCAGTGTGTGTTTGTCTGTGTGTGTGTTTGAGTGCATGTGTGTCTATGCGCATGATGTGGGCCAAAGCTTAGATTCCACTTGGCCAGTATAATGAGCAGATCTGATGTACGCGGCTTTTCAGCTATTAGTGCGGCTGCTAGCATCTTCGTCAGCGAGTGTTTTTCGGAGTCCCTGGAATCCCCCCCGGCTAACCCCTCACCCGCACACACACACACACACACACACACACACATAAACACACACACATAAACACACAGATGGTTTACCTAATGAGAGAGGGATGCGTCAGAGTTTCACCAAACCGCCTCTCATTTCAATGTCACCCAGTGGGAGGCCTGACCTCGTTGACGCTCAACAACAGCATCCGTCTTCAAGAAAGACTCCATTGACAGGAGTCTCTTCTCTTCACATCGTAGAAAGTTTCCTATTTAGGCAGCATTGAGGGCGCCTTCCCGTTATCTTCTAGACCAGATCAGATACTATAGATGTCTTATAATCAGATATGTATTGGAAGCAAAAGTGCCTGCCCCGACAAAATAACGGCTGCCATTAAGCTAACGCTTGTAAAAAGAGCTGAAGTCAACTATCAGGCTAAATAAGTATCTACCACTATTGGACAGTAACATCTGGACGGCTTCTCGGATTGACATATGGAGTGATATCATGGGTTTTAGATGTGTGTTTTGTTAACAGGAGGGTGGAGGCTGACAGCCCTCTGCCTCTACTTCATTTATAGGTAGTAAAACTGATTCATGTGTAGGTTCTGTGCTTTGGGATTTCCCACAATCCTCCACAACCACTTGCTTCCCTTTTAGAGAGATGGGAGATTTTCTTTTTGTTGGGCCTCTCAGGTAGAGTCGGGTAAATGTTGCCTACTTTTTCTATATCAGTAGTTCCCAACCTGTGGATCGGGGCCCACTGGTGATTATAAAATACAGATGCCTAAATAGTGTTTTTTAAATGTCTTAAAAACTTTCCCCCTTCAGGTATTAAGGTCTTCAAGACAACCAATGAGTCAGAAAAGGTTGTGAACCTTAACCTTTTAACTTTTAGTGTTCACAATGGTGAGAAAACGTCACACCTTTCTCGCTTGGTAAGCATACTACAATCCGAACTGGGACACCTTGGTAATTGGTGAGGTGGACATCGTAATTGGTAAGGTGGACTTAGCCCAGATGGGGGACTTAGACTAGGAGCAAAAATTGGTTCATTGTCTGAGATGATGCAGATAGAAAGGCCATGTGATGAACTCAGGATGTCGGGATCCTTAAATTGTCCTACAAGCCCCATTAAACCTCTGCTTATAACAATATTAACGTATA
This sequence comes from Seriola aureovittata, assembly GCF_021018895.1. Lineage (NCBI taxonomy): Eukaryota > Metazoa > Chordata > Actinopteri > Carangiformes > Carangidae > Seriola > Seriola aureovittata. Next base: position 16,154,788 of record NC_079386.1, read on the forward strand.
AATATTCATGCACATTTAGCTGATGCTCTTATCCTGAGACAGTTATAACCGAGCAGGGATTCTGCATCTTGCTTAAGGACTTGTTGGCAGGACACCTCGGCCTTTGAGCTCAGGGAACATGTAATCCGTTTTTTTGGTTAATGGGATGGGCCCTCTAAGCGCCGGGGGAGCCTCCCAGCCACCGCCAGCCGTGTGATGCAGCGCTTTTGTGTTTTTGTTGTGCGTCCCAAACTTACCTTTGTGCACAGAGCGGAAGCCGGGGGTGGTGGTTGTGGTTGTGGTGGTGGTGGGGGGGGCACACACACGCTCAGACAAAAGATCAGCATGTCTTTCCAGGAACCAGCAGGCAGTGGTGGCTCTAAACAGCTTACAGAGCTGAGACAACAGGCCTGGATACAAACGCAGACCACCTCACCTCCGATCCTCTCTTGTCTCTATTGCTCAGCCAGTACGACTCAGGAAGTAGATGAGCCAAGAAAGCCTGTAGCCTCAAACGACTTATGAAACTGAGACAAAAGCTGCAGCTACCACATGGAGAAAAAGATAAAGGGGAAGAATAAACCCTAATTTTTTTTTTGGCTCTCTGGCTTCACTTTGTATAGTTTCTTTTATTTCTTATTATAAGAACCAGTGAGTATCTTATTTTTTTGTGTTAGTGTTATTTGATACTCACCTGGTGGACAGGTGGGTGTGCAGCAGAGAGAGAAGAAAATGCAGTTGAATTTTCTTACATATTTTCAGCACGTAGTTTATTAGACAATATGAATCAGTGTCTGCTATTTTAATGTGATTCTGTGATTTCTTTTTTAACTATTGTTGCCATTTACCTCCTTTAGTTTTCTTCTTGTTTTCTGCTAATTTAACTCTATGATCATTTCTCCAAGTTTCATATTTTGAGTTTCTTTTTTTTATTTGTTTGCTCTTTGATTTTTGCCTGTTTGACATTTTTTTTTGCATCTTTACTGCGTCTTTGATATTTTTATTGAAAGGAATCTTGGCACTATTTTTTTGGCCTCGAGTTAAGCTATTTATTGGATATTTCCTGAAACAGTTGCTTCCATTGTTTCTACCTCTATTGTCTTTGTCATTAGTGCATTGAAATACTGGCCATTGTGTTAACATCAAACGATTTACTTGAAAGTTTTTATTGAAATACTAACTGACTAACTGCAGCATTTTAGACTCAAATTAGAAGCAGTAAAAGAAGTAATGTGTGCACATGGAAAACTGCCTGAAAAAATATATTATAGCTTCAACATAACGTTGTCATCAGAAAAAAATTCTTAAATTTAAAAATGGCCCTAAACTTTGATTAATGACTCAAAGTATTACCCAGAATGCCCTCCCTTAATGGTATTAATATGGTTTAATATACCGAAGCGTGCAAAAGGAGTCAAGGCATGTTAAGATACGTCCCCCTGTAGTTGGTGTTGACATTATCAGACATCCTGTTGTTGTAATTTTATCCATAACAAAGCTAAGGATTTATAAACCACCTGGGGAGGCATTACAGACAATATACAGTAAATATTAAAGTAGGATTTTAATGTGTTCATGAGGAAGAATTACACCAATATATACGCTCATATTCACTCTGAAGACATATTTTTATTTTCTTTGTTGGAAAGTGTGTGTCCTCTGACTCTGTGCTGTGATGCTGCCATCTGCTGGTCACTGGCTGCATTAGGCCTGAGGTCTTGAAATGGCAAATCAGCAGCAGACACGACACGGCAACAGCCTTTCCATCCGTAACCCCACCCATTCGTTTCACCAGAAACCTGCTGATATAAACCGGATGCACATTAAGTGCATCGTCATCCCCCGTCATGTCAGGTACTAACATAAACTGTGATGTCATCAGTTGAGCTCTTATTTTGGTAAGCCTGCCAGTGCTACTCAACAAGCTGGCAATTTGTGAACAATTTGAGGGCAATACTGCAAAATATCAGTGTCCCTGATCCACATTCGTACGCTTGTTCATTTATATTTGCAACCAGGGGCCGGTGCTTATTCAGGAAAGGCTTCATACATGCTCCACAACATGCAATTTTATATGTTTGGAGGTTTGGTTTTATTAGTATTATATGATTAGAAGAGTAAAATTAACATTTGAAATGAAGTCATGTTCACTGGAAGAGGGAAATTTTGACACTTGTAATGTGATGCTGTTTTTCCACTGTGGGAGATTCTACTATTTTCTCTTGGAGATAAACATTCATTCATTCCCGGGAGACGACACTTTGGACATAGTATTTATTTCAGTCTTAAAAGTTTATAACAACTTCTGGATAACATGACATGAAAACAAAACAAAAAAGAAAAAAAAAAAAAAAAACACAAAACAAATTTTAATCGCACCCCAGTTTGACAAAATTAGAATTCATAAAAGCAGTTTTGAAAAAATAAAAATAACAATAAAATCACAGGAAAATACCCCCCTCCCACCCCCCTCCAACCCCAAAAAAAAAAAAAAAAAACAGCTCTTGTAGACTTACAGTACATCAGGAGTCTGTACACCTGATGTGTTACACCTGATTTCAATGTTCAGACACCTGTGTGAATACTTGAACCAGTTTGGGATTCGAATTCAAGCCAGCGAAAGTGGATTTGAAGGTTTAGGGTGCAAATGGGGGGGGCCCCAGAACCTCAGGCCCTCTTTTTCTTTTTTTACAGCAAAGCCCAGCACCTGGAAATGTGTTAAAAAAAAAAAACACAGAACAAATCTCGTGGTTTTCTAATCAAGGAGCCATGATTTAATCCAAATCCTTTTTTTCTTTTCTTTTTCTCACAAATATCTGTAACATTCCCCCAATCATTAGACTACCTAAAAGCAAATCCCCTTTATTTCAGTTCAACATTTATTAATTCTACACATTGAATACAAAAGGTTTAAGCGATTGGCATCGTTAATATCATACAAGACTGTTATGTTCTAGGGAAAATGGCTCTGTCTGTGCTCAGTAGTTAGCTTTATTGTTCGGTGAAATGCATGACCTTTTTGTGGTTGAAAACAGTGAACAATCTCCCCACAGCCAAATAAAGTTTATATACCTTTTAATCCTCTTTTTTCAAATATATATTTATTATATATAAAATACTGTTTCATTCATAAAAGCCTTACTTTGTACAATGTCTGAGTTGATGTGTGTCAGTGAGCGAATGAAGTGAATGATATGATATATATGTGTGTGTTTGTGTGTGAATGCGTGAGTGTGTGGAAATTGTCTCAAACAGCTGGTACTGACTCAAGACCTAATACACTAAAAACAAAAGGTGTTTTACACAATATACACATTTTATTTCTTACAAAAAAAAAAAAAAAAAGTAAGAGAAAGAAGGTGTCGGCTGATGGTGTTAGCAGGCGGGCTATAGCAGGGTTAGTACCACCAAATGTAACGTAAATCGACAGAAAAATGACAGGAAGAGAGAGAGAGAGAGAGGGTGTGTGAATGAAGAGCTAGTAATACAAATAAAAAGGCAGTCAGTCTCACTAAGGAAAGCTCATCGTCAGTGCATCTCATCGTGGATGTCCCGAAGTCAAAGTGCCGATTTGGTAACCATCCAGTCCTCATCAATAAGGCCAAAAACGAAAAGGAAAAAAAAAAAAAAAGAGCACTTCTGTCTAGAAATGGATGAACAGAATCACATTTTTTTGTTGCACCAACGTCAAAAGTGATTTAAAAAAGAAAGAAGAAGAAAAAAAAGAGAAAGTAAAGAATGATCCTTTTGGGAAAGAAGGGAAAAGAATGAAAAAAATGCACTTTTGTTGTCACACATCCGTCATGGCACCATTTAGTGGATATTTTTCTGCTTTCATTTTGAGGTACTTCTTAGGAAAAACAAAGACTAAGTGTAAAGATATTTAAGTCAGTTTTTTTTTTTGTTTGTTTTGTTTAGTTTTTTTTTTAAGCTGTGTTGCACAGTAGCACCATTGTTTGAGTTTTAAGTTTTTTTTTTTTTTTCCGGAAGACAATGCACCATTGGAATTCCACCTCGTCGCCACGGCGACCACTGCCCCCCCCTCCCCCAACTCCCTTACTTGTCCCCCGGTCATCCAATCATCTCTTGTTATTGATTGGGCGTTTTCTCCCCCCCCCCCCCTCCCCCCCTCCCGGGGCAAAGATGGGTTTGCTCGTTGTCGTGTGCTGTTACGTCCTCTTCATGCAAACCACGCAACGGCTGACGCGTGTCCGTAGGTTACCCGCCTTGAGCGTCTCCGACTGCGGCTTCCTGTGAGGACCAAAGGTTAAAAGGTGGTTAAGATTTTTCGAAGATCCATATGGAAAAATTATATATGATATATGTAATTATATTATTTTGATATATATATGAAATCCTGTTAACCTGCAGTCGACAACAATCTTTAAGCCACATTAGAAGTTACAGAGAAGCACAATCATTCAATCATCCAATACTCTCTCTTTTCGTTCTTTAGCTGCTAAATGCTCCAATCTGTTCAGAGCTGTCTCCCTCTCTGTTTTCCGCCGTCACGTGTCTCCGTACCTGAACATCTCACTGGGTTCTACAGTGGCCAGCCAGAAGCTGTAGGAGTTGCCGTAGTAGTTGCACGTCCCCCTGCCGTGGCACTCGATGAAGGGAGCGCTGCGGAACTCCTCCAGGCAAGAGCCGGGGGAGGCCAGGGCCTGACCGGAGCCCTCTGCACCCGCACTGGTGTGCTGGGGAGGAAAGGGAGGACAGGGGGTATGTAATGCACCGCATCGACAGGAATGCGTAAATTTGCAGATATGAATAACAATGTGTGATTACAAAACATCAGATGTGATTTCAAGGCGTTAAAACAGCTGAAATGCATCGGTTTAGAAGTTCAGAAGGAGAGTACGAAGGCGTAGTCGTGTATATGTATTATGTCCCACCATCATGAAGGAGTATCCTATCCACAGAGCTTCCCAGTTTGTAGGGCACGAGGGGATCTGAATGGTCTGACTGTGGACTGCAATCACCATGGCTGGAGCTTCACACACTGCACACCTACACACACCACAGAAATGTAAAATTAAATACCACACATCCAACTCTGCTCCTGCTGTTTAGTTCTTCATCCGTCTGTCCGTCCGTCCGTCCATCACCCACCTGCTAATGAAAGGCTTGATGCTCTCTCCGGTGATGGGGGCCATGGACATGGGCATGGGCTCGGGAGTGGACAGCCAGTAGGAGTAGTCGTTGCGGGAGGCGAAGTTGCAGACGTTGTTGATGTTGCAGAACATGAAGGGCATGGTGCTGAACCTGCGCAGACAGCTGCCGGCCGTGCCTGGCAGACAGGACGGAGGAAGAGGACGGTCACATATACGGATAAAATAAGGCAGTTAAAACTTCTACAATGGAAACTGCTCCGTACCGAGGTCCTGTCCGTGTGCCCTCTCGTTGCCCTGCACGTACAGCAGGGAGTAGCCGTCGTAGATGATGTTTGTTCCCTCGGGACAGAAGGGCACTTCCTGGCCCTGGCTGTGTCGGGTGATGAGGAAGCCGTGGGCTGCAGAGGCTGTTCCTGGAAGACCAGGAGGACCCTGTGGACCGTCTGAACCAGGGGGACCAGGGTAACCACGTTGACCTGAGAGAAGAGAAGATAAGAGTCATCAGGCCACAAATTCCAACCACTAGGTGGCGGCCTCATATAAAAATGATTGCTTATGTTAATTTTTTTTTTGTCTCGTTGGTGAAAACCGCCGGGGCGCTTTACGTACCAGGCTGCCCGGCGGGTCCAGTGTCTCCCTTCCTGCCAGGTGGGCCGCTGAAGCCAGGAGGACCCTCCGTACCAGGATCCCCAGGGTTACCAGGTTGACCTGAGAACAGGGAGAGTACTCTGTTGTTAAATGAGCAAACTTGGGTTTGGAAAACTTGAAATTCCTCACGGAAAACTTTTAAAGATGCTAACAGGGTTCGCATTTATTCTCTAACTTCTTCTTTTTCTAACCCCCTTGTGTCAGCTGTCTGTTACTGCAATAACAACAGTAAAAGAAAATTATATTCTCTCAGGCCTAACTGAAACTCGTGCAACTCCCAAGTCCAGATTCACCCACCTGGGAGTCCGTCGCGTCCAGGGGAACCAGGTGATCCCGGAGAACCACGTCCGCCCGGAGGACCGGGGGGTCCTCGCTCTCCCTTCACCACGATCGGAGCCGGAGGTATACCGGGGTCACCAGGAGGGCCTAAAGGTCAAATGTTACAGAGGTAAAATAATCAACTTTAAATATGCAAAACATTTAAATTCACTGTAACTTAGAAGGCCACTGTGTTCACCCACCAGTAAGTCCTATTTCTCCAGGGTCTCCAGGAAGACCGATGCCACCAGGGATTCCTGACTCTCCCTTAGGTCCTGGCAAAAACACCAAACACAAACAAATCTCTGGGCTTTGCTTCTGATGAACACTTAAGATGAAGAGTATTTTTGTGGATGGTGGGAAGAATGAGAAAATACTGGTTACAGTATCGTGGACTAACCAGGGAATCCAGGAACGCCAGGCAGACCGATGTCTCCCTTTATACCGGGGGCACCAGGAAGACCAGAGCTACCCTGGTTAGAAAGAGCAGTTACATCTCAGAGGACGATCACATGGTTAATCCCTTTAACCCCACCCCACCCCCTCAAGAAAATGAAGATGCAAATTCTTTTAAGTTGAATTTATCAAATGTAATAAAATGATCTTACTGGGAATCCTGAAACACCAGACTCTCCCTTCTGCCCGGGGAAGCCAGGCTGGCCTGGAGCGCCGGAAATACCCTTCTCGCCTTTAACGCCGCCACTTCCTTGGGGACCACGAGGACCCTCTGGGCCGGCTGGACCTTCAGATGCAGACGGCAGAGGTTCAATAGTAAGGTACAGTGTAATAGAGAAATAACACAACAATATTGTACATACAAGTTTCAGTTCATTATAATCTGGGCTGGGATCAGTTTGATTTCATTTATCAATTAAAAAAGTGGATTTTGTTTAAGAATTGTTCAACTTTAAAACGTGTTTCCATGAATTGTATTTAGAAATGTATTAAAAGAAATTCCTTATTTTATTAACAAGGGAGAAAATCCTACGTTTGCTGCTGCTGATTGTTTAATATCTATTTGTTAAATTACATAAATATTTAATAAACTTATTTAATAATCTGTCATTTGCTGGTCATACAGTTTATATCACTACACTTTGTTTAAATAATTACACATGGCAGCAGACGGAGGATAATCTCAGTTAAACATATTAACTCATTGAGGTTAAACAGATAATATGGACAGCACGACGCCTTCATTCATGTTTCATTCCCAAATTTAGCGTCACAGGCGGAAAAAAAAAAAATTAAACTTATCCCGATAAAAGATGGTGTATTGCTCCCTCATTGATGCATTTTACATGCAATATCAATTCTAATTTTATTTTGTCAAACTTTCTCAGAGGCAGAGCTGAAGTTTCTTTTTTGTTATTCAAGTTTGCCATGTGTTAGAGCAGCTTTGCCTCTGAGAAGAAGGAGAAGGAGTAGAGAAAGAAATAAAAAAAAATCAGATGATCCTGTACAACGACTGGATTATATGTGTGTGTGTGTGCACAGGATGTCCTTTATGTGTGTTTATGTGAGACGTCCAGCGTGTCCTGTTGGGGTAAAGAGAGGGTCACAACACAACCACCAACGTGAGGTTTTAACAGTCACACAAGTCACATGAGATATCACAATATTAAACAATGTATAATGACAGAAATCAAGCGATCGGTGCCGGGATGAATTCATCTTCAAAGCATTCTATGGATGTCCCTGAAATACAATGACGCAAATACATAAGCAATAAAAGCTTTGTCACACTTCAGATTTCAGATTTTTAAAATCTGAAATTTACACCCCCCCCCCCAACAAATCCCATGGAAGAGCATGTAGCACAGCACATATCAAAACCACTGGGGTCTAACCTGGAGGACCTAGGGTTCCCACAATTCCCGGATAAAGCGGAGCCGGGTTGACGGCGTGGGGCAAAAAAAAGAAGAGGAGGTTTAGACAGAAGCAAGCATCAGTACAGAAACATGAAACAATAACTAAATACTCTCTCTTCATGGAGCCAAGAGCTATTAAACAAAAAGTCTACTGGCTTCAATAGCTTTACTGCAGATGGCTATTTATTGTAGCTTGTAGATGATTTACATTAACTTAATAGTGAGGAGCTGTTGTGACCCAACAACATAACCAAATCTCATAATGATAAGTCACATGGTAAAAAAAAAGTAGACAGATAGTAACACTACAGCTACGGAGACTCGCAGGTGTCATAAGAAATATAAACAAATCTGTGCTCATGAATTACTCTTAAATTAAGCATTTGTACACTTAAAATAATTAACATTATAATAATTATATAATATTAATATTATATTAAATGTTATACTGTAAAATACTATTAACTTTTTGCATACTTATACATACTTATACCTGTAATAATAATAATAATAATAATAACAAACACAAATTATAATTCAAGAGCTCTAATTAGTAAATGAACCTACATTTTAAAAATAATATTATTTATTATTATTATTATTATTATTATTATTATTATTATTATTATTATTATTATTTATTTATTATTTCTTTGGTTTTCTTCACATAAATTTAAACATAATTTTTAAAACATTTTTTTAACACCATGTGACCTACGAAGGCTCAGGTGAGCTTGGTTTTGTTGCTGCTGGGTCACTTTAACAAAAGAAGAGTTTTAAGCTCCAGTATGTTCTAATTATAATTATGCTCATGTACAAACTAAATTACTTGCATTTAAATAATAATACAGCAGAACTGTAATTACAGTACGTGACACATACTAAAAACAATGATGTAATGTTGCAGGTGAGGTTGTTATATGGTGTGTTTTTGTGCACAAGCTGTATAATATCATTCAGACAGTTAGATCTGTATTTAAAAGTATCTACACGTGATTCAAATAACATGCTGATTGTGCCAGAGAACTGGGGTGTGTTATTTATTTCATTGCAATATAGAAAAAATTTGTTTCAAAGGTGCTTACTTGTTAAAAGTGCATTAATCTACCATCAGTGTGCATGGAAAGTGAAAGGAGAGACAGTTAATAGAGAGAAATAAAAGAAAAAGGTCACGAAAAGAGAAAATGCAGTGATTTTTGCAAAAAGGTTTTCAGGTGTAATTTGTTCCCAGTGGATCAGAGAGTGAGATTAAACTCAGAGTCAGAGTTGCTGTAGAAGAACGTGCATTAGGAATCTGGACGCCGTTCATCTGACCTGAGGGACCTGCGACAGCCGGATGCAAGAGTCATCGCGCCAAGAGGCGGGGCCACACCACAGTGGGTGGGGCCAAGCCACAGGAAAACAGGAGTTAAAACTTTCATAGCATCAGCATTTATTACCCCCGACACTCTGAATAACACTTGAGTGTTTGTTTTTTCTAGCCGGACACAGTGCTGTTGTGTGGTCAGAACTGACATTTACTTTGAAATAGCACAGGGTGAATATTATGAATGAATATCTTACTACTAGAACCTAATGGCTTCAAGTTATGTTTTATTTCCCGTAAATATTAATTTTCATCTGGAAGACAACATTCATATCAGCTTACTTCCATTTTTGTTTTTTAATGTTGATTATTTAAAATTTATTTATTTTGTTTTTTAATCAAATATTTACTGGCTCCAACATTGAGACAAAACAGAAATCTACTGATTTCAGAATAAAAACAAGTTACATCTATCTTAATAAAAATTATTTATGCTTAAGAACATTTAAAAACACACTAAAATGCATTGTGAAAATGTTTATTTTTCTTAAAGCAGCTATAATCGACTTTCTTCATAATTAAATGCATCCAATGACCATTTAAAGATGGTGGTGGAGACCCAAATCAGAGCTAACAGCAAGTTAACATGAACTACACAGATCACACCCCTGTGCATTGCTTCTTAGCAAATAGGAAAATTACAGGGTTGTCAGGGTTGTCCACTCCTCCCAGCACTGTGTTCGGCTTGTTCTCAGTGTGTGTACGTTGACGTGTGTGTTCGTGTCGGGACAAACAGTGTCCATGCAGATGACTGATTGGTGGGACAAAACACACTCGGGACAGCAGAGCCAGACACAAACCCACAATACTCACAACTAGACTCTGAGGTTATTGTTCCTTATGGTTATAGTAGGGGGTTTGTAGAAATATCAGATATCCAGACTAGCCACACCAGTACCACCACTATTAATTCTAATCAAATGTTAAAATGTAATGTAAAGTGTAAAAATACTCACTAATGTGCATTAATCCAAAAATATATAATTTACTCCTGTTGTGTGACGTTTTCTCAGCTCAACTATTTATTAGTGAGCCACTGTCCTTTATTTATAAGATTTATGTCTTCAGTAGGAACCAGTGTGCTCAGGGTTGATTCTGGCCTTTTCATGAGGTTCGTTGACAGTAAGAAAAGATGCAGTTGAGAGTTTTAGGAGTTTGTTTCAGGCTCGGCTGTTTCACACCAACATTTCTTTCAAAATGACCTCACATGACCACAAACACCGGACGGTTACAATGGCAAGAGGAAACAACAAGCATACACACACACACACACACACATACATACATACATACACAGTACTTCAGGGCTGTGGAGAGATGAATTGATTACAGCTTCCCCCCATTAAGGGATCAGGGGGGAGGGGCAAGGGGGTGAGGAGACATGAGGACAGATGGATTTGTGGATTAAAAAACAAACAAACAAAGAAAAAAAAATGGATGGAAAACTCATGCTCTTTTTTTGGGGGCGTGGTCAAACCCCCTTTGACAAACAGTGATAGGTGCGTGAGGAGCACCCCGACATTTCCTGGTGAGAAGGGGGTGAGGGTGGGTGAGGGTGGGTGGTGGTGGAGGAGTAACACAAACTTTTATCGTCAGTGCTCAGTGTTTATTGACAATGACTGGACAGGCGTGTTGGTGCTCAAACAGTGACGGAGCTCTTACACCGGAGGTAGCGATTGGTGCAACAACGTCCCATGCAAATCAAATTGACATGGAGATGAAAGCATTCACATTTAAAAAGTGGAGTTTCTGTCATTTGCTGCCTGGTTTTCGCTGGATAGGTGAAGAAGACATCAGTACTGTCTTTTCTTAAGTTTGCATCTTTAGTAAACTGAGCTGTAAATTCAGGACTTTACCACCTACCCATTAACCACAAATGTATAGTTATGTTTTCTTTCTGAAGATTTCATTCTGAAACTGTCTTGCAATAAGTAGCCAATCACAGTGAAACTTCTCCCTTTAAGGTAACTTAAAGAACCTCATCAGGTAATATTTTGTATTAAACTCCAGCAACTGAGACTAATATTTTCCTTTCCATTGTCCATGTTTATTGTTTGTTTTCCAGCTTTGACTCTCCAGAATCACACAGCTCATGAAAGCAGTGCTGTTTTCAGCTCCAATCAGCAGCTCCTTAGTGGAAGAAGCCTCACAACAGACCCTGACTGCAACCTGCAGGTAATTATGATGTAACTTACAAAAAGGTAAAGGTAATTTCTAGTTCACTGTGACGTGATCCCTATCATAAGCAAGTACCAACTGCAGTTGCAAGTGCATTAGGACCTGACTTAAAGTTGTTACTGAAAGACTTAATGATAATTGGAATATCCTACACATTAAACCTCACAGACTGAAACAAACCCTTACTTTACCTAAGTCTGAGATCAGAAAACCAGGCAGCAGTTTCTGACAGTACATGTGGTGACAAATACAATATCCAAGTGCTTTACCTGCTCGTCCGGGTGGTCCAGGGGGACCTGGGAGTCCTTTAGGGCCCGACAGAGCTTGTCCTGGAGGCCCAGGAGGGCCAGTGTTTCCTGGAGAACCAGGGCTACCAGGGAAGCCAGCCTCTCCTTTAGTACCGGGGAAACCAGGATTGCCAGAGGGACCGGGAAGACCTGGGTCTCCCTTGGCGCCTGAACAGATAGTGAGGGATAAAGTAGAGATGGTTATATCAGCGCAGAGACAATAATCGTAAAAACACAAAAATGCTGTGCAGGTACATGCACAGTAGTAGATGGTAACTCACCTGGCAACCCTGGAAGCCCAGAAGGACCGGGGCCACCGAAACCAGGAGGGCCTGCAGAGGAAATAAATCATTAGTGAAGTGAACCAAATCAAAAATAGACAATAAATTATTTCTTCTGAGCAAAATGACGAGTAACTTACCTGGCTCTCCTTTGACTCCAGCAGGTCCTGGGATACCATCACGTCCTGCCTGACCTTTCTCTCCTGGCTGTCCTGGTGCTCCTGATCGTCCAGGCTCTCCTGGTCTACCGGGAGCTCCAGTGAGACCTGGACCACCGGGTGCACCGTCGAGACCCTTGGGACCTGGGATACCAGGAGAACCTGACAGAAGAAGATGGACAGTGCATCAGTCAGTGTCGCTTTGTTTCAGCTAACATAAACATCATATATGTACATCACGAATGTCATTGGCTTTTAAGTGTATTTTTTGAACCTACCTTGGAATCCTGGGAGGCCGGGGTCACCTTTGATGCCCGGTCCTCCAGGTAAACCTGGGAGACCGGGAGATCCTGGAGTTCCTTTGAGTCCTGAGCCTCCTGGGAACCCTGGCTGGCCTGGCTCACCCTACGAGAAACATAATAAAAAAATGAGGTGTGAACTTGCACTTGCACTTTGAAGTTTTTCTGAACTAAAAAATTTCAGGGGTTGAGTTCTGCACCTTGATTCCAGGTTGTCCAGGTGGTCCGACTCCTGCAGAACCTGGTTCACCTTTGGACCCAGGGAAACCAGGTGATCCTGGCTGTCCTGAGGATCCTGGCCGTCCCGGCTGACCTGGTAGACCCTTCTGCCCTGATGGTCCTGTAGCATGATCACAGTGCAAGAACAGCATGTTCATGACACAGAAATCAGGTGTTTAAGTCTATTAGTCTGACTAATAGGCATATTAACAACTAAAACCAAAACCTTGTTATAATGTGTGTAAAATTATTTTTGCAAGGAATATAGTAACAGCATTTAGTAACTCACTGACAACTCAATGGAAAAAAAGACTTAATAATGAACTATGAGACATTCAAACACCTGGAAATCCCATTTCTCCCATGCCGCCTTTTTGTCCTGGAGCTCCGGGACCACCTGAAGTTCCTGGGATGCCAGAATCTCCCTTAGGACCTGAACACAATGTAAGCAGCACATTAGAGAGCTATTTGCATGATTATTTGTGTGTTTATGTGTGTGTGTGTGTGTGTGTGTGTGTGTGTGTGTGTGTGTGTGTGTGTGTTATGGAAGGTAAACCTATACCTGGTGGTCCGGGGAGTCCAGGGCGACCATCTGACCCTGACAGGCCGGGGTCACCAGGGAGACCGGAGATGCCTTTCTGACCTGGAATACCTGGTACACCTGTGGAACACGCACAAGAAATATATAAAAAAATACAGTGACTAGTAATTGAATGAATATGTTTACCTACTTTACCTACTATCACTTTAAGACCTCTTAAGACAATTTTAGAATCACTTGTTAAGGGGCAGTGAATGTTTTTTCAGCTGTACCTGGTAGTCCTGGATCTCCTTTGGCTCCCTTTGCGGGTGTTGCTGGTGCCTGGCTGGCTCCTGGGGGTCCCTGGACACCAGGGTCTCCCCTCTCTCCTTTACTGCCGGGACCACCAGGTCCACCGTCTCTACCTGGGAATCCAGATTCACCTGGAGAAGAGAAGGTGAGAATCAGAGGTCGTGTGGTCTATGCTGTGGTCTCTGTCACAAATTACTTTCAAACATATTCTTTTAATTCGTCGGCTAATTCTTCCACGCCAATATTGATAATATCTGCAATGAGCTAATATCGGCTACTATAGGTGGCGTGGCCAAGTTACTGTGTGTTATACATGCTTTTTAAGGTTCATGGCAAAGTTATGAGCGAGGTAAGGTGTGGGTTTATGTGAATACCTTTAAGTCCGGGAGCACCAGGTCCTCCTGGGCCACCTGGTCCTCCAGAAGGTCCTGGAGGTCCCATGGGACCCATGTCTCCTTTCGTGCCTGCATCCAGCAAAGAGCAAAGAAAAGTTAGAGCAGCCTTAAAACACAAGAAACTATACTCAGACAACATTCAATAATCCAACAGTATAGTGCTCAGCCAGATGGTCAGCCATACAGGTAACTACACTTGATAAGCTAACTTGTTAGCCTGCAAACCAGTCAGCTAAATATTGTGATTTTGCTAGCCAGCGAGCCGGCTGCCAAGTGAGTACCACTTAAACAATCTGCCACCTAAGCAACTGGTCAATTAGCAAGTCAGCTAGGAAGCTATACTGTAGCTATCTACAGTCAGTTTGAGACGAATGAGAGCTAGCTGTTGTAGCTGGCTGGTTTCTCGCTAGTTAGCATCTGTTCTACCAGCTTTTATAGCTAATTTCTTCTTTCATTGTTCTTTATGAAACATTTTCTGTCCATATCTTCAGGTAATTGTGTATCTGTTACTAAAACTTGTGCTGGAAAGTGAAGTTTGAGCATCTACTCATTTCAGCAAAGCCAAAACACTAACTAATTTGTTAGCATTCAGCAAGCACAGCGCTCATGAGGCCTTGACGTTACAGCATATTAGCTTAACTTTTTCCCATGTTACTACATTTGTAGCAATTTGTCAGTAAGTGAAAACAGATAGGCGCAATATATATAGCTTTTAATTAGTTGTAACGATAGGATAGTGGAACAAAGGTTGTCTTAAAGGAAGCTGGACTTTCTATAACATCAGATCATTTGCCAATGATGTTAGAGATATATTTTACCCGGCAGTCCAGGCAGGCCATCCCGTCCAGGTCCTCCAGGAGGTCCTGGGGTTCCGATTGGTCCTGGGGAACCTGGGAAACCGGGACTTCCTCTGTCTCCTGGCAGACCTGGGATATCTAGACCTGGAGCACCGGGGTCTCCTTTCTCTCCGTTTGATCCAGGGAATCCTGCAACGATGTTCGGAAGATTTCAGTCTCTCCTTATGGAAACGTTAGAAAAACTCCACTTATGAATGATTTGAAGACCAATTCAGTTTTTTATTTAAAGCTACTTGGGGGTTTTATTCCCCAAAAGATCTGAAGACACATGCCCAACACAGTCAAGATGCAGGATATTATGTGTTCGAAATAGACAAAGCAGTAATCATAAAATAAAATACACACACACAAAGTAAATGGATTATTAATCTCTCGTAAAATCGTTGTCATGTGCGCTATCTTTTACCATTAAATGGCCATCAATCAGCACCAGTATTGGGTGACAATACCTTTCTCTCCTTGGCATCGGAAGGTCACAGGTAAGGGCGGAGCGTTGGATTAAGCCGAAGATGAGATAAGGAGAACAGAGTATAATGCATTAAATGCATTAGAACGTTCTATGCGAAGCCGGTTTTTGAACACTCTGAATATGCACTGAAGCTCTTTAAGACAAACTTGGTGTCACTGTGTCATCTGTGTACCAGAAACACCAGAAGCGACCAGTGCATGCTCAGAGTATTCGAACATTTTGTTGGATGGGTTAGTTTGCGGGGGGGGGGGACATTCGAAGGAAGAGCGGTGGGAGGTTAAAGTGGTGAGAGAGCAGGTTGACGCAAATACTCGTGAAGCGAAACTCTGTGAGGTTAATTTTACGATTGGTGTCCTCGCAAAGAAAGAGCATTGGGTGATGTTAATAGTGAGCTTTTCTCTGTGATACAGATGCTGTGTAATCGGTGCAACAAAGTGCGGAGGATTGTGACGCAGCCAAGAAAGAGGGCGAAGGAAGTGACATATCTGATGGGGTCTCACAAACAAAGGTGCAAGAGGTGGCACTTCAATGAAAGCTGAGACAAGATGAAGAAAGAAAGCTCCCCAGATCAAGGTAAGGTTACCATCCAGTAGTGTGACAACCACTGATATACAAATACTCATTCAGTCTGTACACACATCTCGATCACCAACACACCAAGACAGAATGGTGACTGTGCTTGTAGATGAAACAAACAAACCCTCAACACTCAGTCTGGTGCTCAGGTGCTTTGGGGTGCTCACATGGAAACTGTGCCATATATATAGTTTAAACCCCTGTACCAAAATGACATCCAGACACCCTTACAAACTACAAGTGGGTGGTCATGCACAATTCTTGGTGACTTTGAGAATCCAAACAAACATATATCAAAATTGTAAACACATTAAAACGAGCACAAATACAGTATAGGATGAAAAACAGTGTCACAAATATATCACAGTTGTTCTTTAGCAAACAAGCCTCTTCTAAATTTGATGTGCCAAGGAAATCACAAGAAAATCACTTTATCTAAATATGACTGGAGAATGTAATCAATATTAGTTATATTTAGATATATGTATCTCTTGTCACATTTTCTAGACTACTATATATTTTCCAATGTATCTGAAACCTAAAATAGTGAACAAGATGTACCCAATCCAACCTTAAACATCTTACCTGGTGGTCCCATCGGGCCTGGAGGTCCAGTGGCGCCTGGGGCCCCCAATGAGCCAATGGATGGGGATCCAGGTGGGCCACGAGCTCCAGGGATACCAGGTGAACCGGGCTCACCTGGATAGGGAGAAGAGGATGTGACTGTCAGCTTGGTGTTATGTCAGATGGCTTTTTTGTGCTTTGGTATCTTACACACACAGACACACACTCAAACATTCATGCACGTGTCCCTTCAGATAAATCACACCAGTAACAGAACTATATAATACCTTTGGATCCTGGGCCGCCATCAAATCCAGATCGTCCTGGTGAACCGGGGCCGCCAGGGAAACCAGGATCTCCCTTTGGTCCAGGGAAACCTTTACCTCCAGGCATTCCTGGTAAACCAGGTGGGCCAGGTAGTCCAAAGCCAGGCTCACCCTGTCACATGCACACACACGTAGACTGATCACCATCTTCTTGCAGAAATAAATAGCTATATTATGTGTCTGTGTTCTGTTTCTAAAATAAGACTTCAGGGTTTTTTGTTATTTTATTTCTCATCCATCGTTTCATTTAAGTTTTATTTAATGTGAATTTCCCATCAGTATTACTGTAGTGCTTTGTCTCTATGTCCATCTATCTATCTACCTTGGATCCAGGAAATCCAGGCTGGCCGGGAAGTCCATCCACTCCTGGTCTGCCTGGTCCTCCAGGAGCTCCTGGCTGGCCGGGGATACCTAGGAATCCTGGAAGAGAAAAGAGGAGAGGGTGGATGAGGGAGGACTATGATGTATTAAGAGGGTGATGTGAAAGTAAGAGGTGGGATGAGGAGGTAGAGGGACAAAGGGAAACATAGACAGGCGGCTGGAAGGAGTGACTGTCGTATGTTTACCTTTAGCTCCTGGGGGTCCAGGGAGTCCGATGCCTGGGAGTCCAGGGTCACCCTTCGCTCCTGGTAAACCAGGGAAACCAGGTTGTCCGGGCTGACCTGGGCTACCTGACAACAGAAAATTACAAAAAAAAAGACAATCAGACAACAGATATACTGTATGTTACCTTATCTATGCATGAGCACTGCATTGACAAATGTGCTTCAAGTAATGATTGTATACCTGGTCCACCAGGCAATCCAGGCTCTCCATCCTGTCCTCTCGCTCCTGGTAATCCTTTCTCTGCTACTGTCAGGCCTGGTTCACCTTTAGAACCTGTATGGTGAGAGATAAAAAGGTAAAGCTGGTTCCTGTTCTTAAACTGTGGCTTCATTAATTCAGGCTAACCTGTTGTTGCGTGCTGATCATTTGGCTAACGTTACATGAGGTGAATATTAGGTGGAAGGAAAGGAGATAGATAAAAAATAATATAGAACTTGGATTTAAGTCCCAATGGCAGAAATCAGTGAATAAAGCTAAACTGATCTCTTACCAGGTGCACCAGGACCTCCAGGTCTGCCTGAGACTCCCTGCACTCCCTTCTCTCCTGAGGGCCCTTGAGGTCCAAAGCCGGGGGAACCTGGGGGACCCCTGTCCCCTGGAAGACCAGGGGAACCTGGCTCACCGGGGAGTCCTCGTTCTCCTTTCACGAGCAGAGAGCCCTGTCAAACACAGTCGCAAACACAAATTAGTTAAGAAATGAACCACGGATGGATCGACACATCTCAATATAGGAGAGACTGAGTAAACGCCACGTACGGGAGCTCCTTTGGGCCCAGGAGATCCAGGCACTCCATCACGACCGGGGCGTCCGTCCAGACCAGGCAGACCGGGTGATCCGGGGAAACCAGTGTCACCCTTCTCCCCCCTTATACCAGTGACTGTGATGGCATCACCTGGGTCACCCTTCTCTCCGGGGAATCCTGGGGAACCTTGAGGTCCAGGGGATCCCTGGAAACAAAAGGATCGAAGGTGTAAAGAGGAAAATAATTTACTTTAAATTTTAGATTTTGATTTTTGGCTTGGCCATTTGCCATAAGAATTCAATCAAACTCTGACTCATGACCAGGGATCAAAGATAATACTGGATTTTTGAGGCAGATACCAATATCAATATTTGAGAATATGATATACGGGTCAATAGTAATTGCATCTGCAAATATCTTTTAGGATTTTGAAACTTGTTACTGTTCTCTGGTGGACAAACTATGTAACAGAGTCACTCTTTCTAAATGAACAAACATTTTCCAGGATGATATTTGCTCTTTAAAGAAGTAGAAAGTAAAAACTCACAGGCGAGCCGAGAGCTCCAGGTGTTCCTGGAAATCCTCTGTCTCCTTTGATACCCTGGCCACCAGGCGTTCCTGGTGAAGGACAGGAAAGAAATTATATAAATAAAGTGATTCTTATAGTTATATCTCATTATCTAATTTATAGTCATATCAGTTGTGCAGGAGCAAAACATCTCTGACCGATGTGGACAGATTACAGATTGGATTAAAAACACAAAAAGAACGATCCTACGATTTTCAATGAAGTACCACTGAGCAAGTCAATAATCCACTCCCTGCGCCCTGGTCATACATTGATGTGGAGTCTGTGCAAGAGAGTAATTGTGGAAATAAAATTTACGGTATTACCAGGGAATCCAGGCGATCCGGGAGGTCCTGGGGGTCCTGGGATGGGGCTGGTGCCACCAAAGCAGTTCACACAGGTGTCGCCCTTGTCACCTAAAAGAGCATCAGATCATTAACATCAGTGTTTTCTGCCTAGTGGTGCACAAGCAGGGTGGACCACCTTGTCCTTTAATGTCTTTCAATTATATTTTAGGTAGAGATGTATATTTATGCTTCATTTATGATATAGCTCAGATATTTGTGAATGAACAGCAGCATCTGTATATTCTCTCACCTTTCTGGCCTGTTTCTCCTGGGTAACCTCTCTCTCCCTGCGCGCCGGGACGCCCAGCCTCTCCAGGGATGCAGTTTTGTCCTGCACTGGAAAAGCCCGGAGGTCCAGGGGGCCCTTGCGCCCCCTGGCCACCGGGAGATCCTGGACGTCCTGGGGGACCGGGCAAAGAGATCCCTGGAGGACCAAGCTCTCCTTTCTGACCTCTTTCTCCTGGGAAACCTGGAGGTCCAGGCTGACCACTACCACCGATGGCTGGACGTCCTGGTGTTCCAGGAGGTCCTGTCAAACCTGAACAAGACAATTAAAAAAGTAGTGGTAAGTAATTGATTTTTAATTGTTTTTTCAATCAATCAGCTAAATGACGCCTCAGTGGACAGAGGCACACAATCACTTATCATTAGGTTGTTAGCATAAGTTAGCTAACCTTTTATCTTCAAAAGTAGCCTCACTATCTTACAGGTAGTAGCTACCTATTTAGCTTGCTTGCTGCCCTTCTAACATAATAAATGACACAGTCATGAGTAATTTAAGACATGAAACTTTTTATTTATAAAAACAAATATATGACAATTCATTGATGGTTGAGTGTCAAAATTAGTTTCTTTAGCCTGCTAGCATTGCATGCACTACATATTTAAAAATAAACTGAATGCAAATTATGTATTTGAATATTTTGTCTCTGTGTAAGTGTGTTTTGTGTTTACCTGCGGGTCCGCGCTCTCCTTTGATCCCAGGTGTTCCAGGGTACCCGGGCTCACCTTTAGGACCAACACGACCTGCTGTCTGCCCGCCAATCACCTGAGTAACAAAATAAATGAATTAGATTCAGAAGAAAAGAGTTACACTCAATAAACTGGTCAAAGGCTCTAAATACCTTCTCTATAATTAAATATTAATAACTTTACTGTATTGAAAAAACTCAAATAAAATCAAGGTGAGACAGAAAGACATACCACCATCTAGTGGTCAAAGAATGTAGTGCACTTGATAAACTCTGATCTTTTAATTAAGTCAAAGTGGAAACACCACACGTACAAAGGTTTTAACAACAATATACAAAATACACTTAAAGTCCCAGCAGTAAAAGTAACTATTATGCAGAATGACTCATTTGTGAATAATATACATTATATTATTGGATAATAATTATTGATGCATTAATGTATACATCATTTTAATGTCGCAGCTGGTAAAGGTGGGGGTAATTTCAATTACACCATTCTGCATTGCTGGGTAGCTTGTGAATACTCAAATCAAGTACAAGTACTTGATTTGAGTATTTCCAAATTCAGTAAATGCACTTCTACTCCACTGCTTATTATATTTTCTTTCTATTTTCCCCCCTTATTATAATAATAATAATTATAATAATTCACATGGATACCTGGGTAGATGCTAGTAGTGGTTGAAAGGCTTTAAATATTTTCAATTTATTAGGAAAGAAAAGAAAAGAAAAACTACATAGAGAGAAATGCCACCACCCAGTGGTCAGAAGAATGTAGTGCATCGAGATGTCATTTGTTATTTTAGATATGGAGCATTTTCTATAGATTTTCGTACTTTTTGCCATGTTTTTAACTTAATTTTTTGTTGTCAAGTAGAATCTTTATTTATGGCTACACATATTCCCATTTGTGGAGCTGCCTGTACATTTACAGTCTTACACTGAAACTGCCTTGCTCAAGAGAACTTGGACAGCGTCCTTAGCATCATTTACACATTTTCACTCAGGTGATTATAGATTTGCAAAACTGAGGTGTCGTGGGTACAAATCTCCAAGACAACTGAGCAAACTGAGATGAAAAGCTCGGGATGCTGCTGAAACCCCGATGCATGGACTGTGATTTAGGAGTATTTAGGAAAATGAAGAACAAGGAGAATACACACCACTCCTGGTGGGCCAGGATATCCACGATCTCCTTTTAGACCCTACAAAAAAAGAAGGAGGTGGAGTGTTATTAAAACAACAATATTACCTCATGACTTGTTGAATAATAATTTTAGGATTTATAGAAAATTTGGAGAAAACCTACTCTCTCTCCATCCCTGCCTGGAGGACCTGGCAAGCCTGACTCTCCTTTGATGCCCTGATAGTGAATAAAGACAGGAGAAAGAAAAGAAAGTTAGTCAAGTGAATAAGACATTTAAAAAACATCTTTGGCATGATTTCCCCAAAATTAAGTCTTATGAATTGTCTCGTATATTGGCAGAACTCACAGGGAAGCCTGGAGAACCAGGGTCACCGTCTTTGCCTGGTTTGCCCTGTAAATAGAAGAAAATAGTGAACAAGTGTTTGAGGGAAGTCTGAGAGAGACTTACAAGGATTGTCATATCTCGCCAATTGCTGCATACAGTGAACACGGTTGTCAGATTTTTTCTGAAAAAGTTTCAGGTTGACACAACCTTTCCCCTTATTCCGATGTCCGAAAGGAGGTTCCTGCTTGTCTTCAGTCTTGGTTATGTGTTAGGGT
Source organism: Seriola aureovittata (assembly GCF_021018895.1). Classification (NCBI taxonomy): domain Eukaryota; kingdom Metazoa; phylum Chordata; class Actinopteri; order Carangiformes; family Carangidae; genus Seriola; species Seriola aureovittata. The sequence continues at coordinate 16,176,510 of NC_079386.1, forward strand.
TAGGCACGTAGGATTATGTCAATGAAAGTCCTCACCCTAAGTATCTAAGCACAGCTGTATATTTGTTCGTGTGAGAACTGTACTTACTCGTTTGCCTGGCTCTCCTGGATCGCCCTTATCTCCTTTCTGGCCGCCTGAGGGACCCTACAATCACAGACAGAACACGTGTTAACAATATCGCTGTGAAAAGAGGTTGTTTTTATTTTTTTTTAATATGTTTTTATGATTACATATCATAATAGATACTCACAGGAGGTCCTGGATAGCCTGGATCACCTGGAGGGCCGGGAAGTCCTGGGTCACCCTTGAGAGAAAACACACAAAACAGTAAGTTCAATGTTCAAAGATTTCACTGCTGGTCATTTCTGTCATGAAAATGAAAATATATAAATTTAAACAGCTTAATGCCGCACTCTAGTGGTAAAACTCCTGCATCTGCAACTTTTTTTCTCCAAAGCTCTAGGATTAATGTGGGAATTAAACACTGGAATACACTGATATTAATCTTTAATATTAATTCATTTACACAAACATTTGTTGTAATATTTGTTGTTTCTTAAGTTCAATTTTGTGTCTGTTTACATTTTCTTACATTTGTTATGTTCGTTTTGATTGTGGCTAGTCTGTTTGATGTTAGTTTTTACTTGCATTTAATAGTTGTTGGCTGTCAGTTTAGATCCTAACTAAGTGTGCAACAGCTTAATTAGAAAAGTCTTGACCTTTTGTGAAAACAACTAAACTAAACTTGTAAAAAACTCCCTTGTTCAAGTCCAAATATGCTCGATTACTAAAGGATTGTTGACTAGGTCAGTTTCAGGATGGTTTTATTACCTTGTCTCCTCTCTGAATCTCAGTCTCTGGGGGCCGCTTCTGTTCTCCCACCTGTCCTGGAGGACCGGGAGGTCCTGGCAAACCAGGTTCACCCTGCGTTCACACCCAGAAATGCACAAAGTTAGATTCAAACATAGAAAGTATAGAAACAGACGGAAAAGACAGAGAGCTTGACAGACAGACTGAGTGTTTGTCAGTGGTTTTTTGGTGAGAAACTAGAGGAGAATAACGACAGTCAGACTTTTTACAGTACCTTCTCTCCTTTGGGTCCTTGGAAGTTCAAACCCATGTTTCCCTGAAAAGAAAAAACAGAGAGACATTGTGTCTTTGAGTCTTTGGGGAGAGTCTTTTATGGTCAAGAGGGTAAGAATGATGATGATGATGACCAAAGACATCAGATCAACTGAAACGTGTCTGAACTCACCTTTGGTCCAGGAGGACCAGGAGGACCTGGGCGACCCTGAAAAACAACACCAGAAACCAGTTACCTCAACACCTTCAATTTGATGCCGTTTGTAAAACTAAAATGGAAAAAAGACTTTGATATCATTTTTCACAGCAGCTCTCTTTTACCTCATATCCTCTGGGTCCGGGAGGCCCGAGTGCACCTGGTAAACCAGGGGGACCAGAAGTGCCCTGTTACATGAACACACAGAAAAAGTTTCACACAAATACATAGTCTTTTTCAAGTCACTTTCCTGCGATGATAAATGTATTTAAAGTGTGAAAATCAGATGTTTTGAACAAAGTTTGGCTTATTATTTTCATTTTCCAGACAACCTACAGGAACTCCCGGCAATCCGGGCAATCCCACAGCTCCTTTCTCTCCAAAACGATTTGTTGAGATCACATCGCCTGGGTCTCCCTGTAGACAAAGGACACACAATCAGTGGAAATTGTTAGACAAAAAAAAATGTACTTACTTACTTTAAGAAGCTTAGAAAATACCCAAAACTGCTCTAAGTAATGTTACTTAAATATAGTTGCACTGAAGGAGGATGGAGGTCCATTTTGACCATTTCTAATCATGTGAAACAACATCACCACAACAAGTTCATGTAGACACATACACTATATTTATAATAAAATCCATTTTACAACAACCCAATTAAACAACAGAAACTGTAGTAGTAGTTTTGTATCCAGGTAGAATATTTTACTTACCTTTGGTCCTGGAAGACCAGGTGGACCCTATAAAGGAGACAAGGAGAAGAGAAATCTTCAGGGAACAGATCAAAGTCAGAGAAGTTGTTAATTAATTTGTTAAAAACTCTAAATGAACAAACTCTCATCAGTGACTCACCGGTAGTCCTTGCTGTCCAGGGATTCCTGAACCTCCTGGAAAACCTCTGTCACCCTGAGGAGCAGAAGTTGATTCTTGAGTTTGGAAACAGTAATTTGACAAAACGATAAAAGCTCTCCTTCATGACATCACAGAGGCTTTTCAAATTTAGCAAAGCTTACTCGAAAAAAGATTCTGGGCACAAGGATAATATTGAAATCTGGTACAAATATGTTTCAATGCTAGCTCCGGATTACCCTTACGACACTTTCAGAATTCAGAGCTCATTTATCTGACAACTGACGGAGCATTCTGGGAAAGTGGAGACGGTGAGATCCTTTGAAATAATGTCAGAATAAACAAGACTTCAGAGATATTCATCTGAGTTTTGTTGTCAGACTTTCCCATCAGATAATACCTTTGTCCCGTTGCAACCTGGCACTCCTCTCGGGCCTGGAGGTCCGTCCTGCCCTGGCAGACCCTGGGAGACAGAAAGTAAACAACAGGTTACATCAAACATGCTGGCTTTGACAAAGTACAGTAAGACAGGATTAGTAGGATTTCAGACGATTGGGAAACTCACTGGAAGACCTGGTGTTCCTGGAAATCCTGGCAATCCAGGAGGCCCCTGTTAGGAGGGAAATAATAAAAGTCAGTCATTTAAAGTGTAATGCCTCAATCACGGAGAATCAAGCTTGTAGCTTCTTCATCCTCACTGTCTGTGTTTGAGATACGGAGGAATGAGGACATCTGCTGGCCAGAGGAGGGTATTACAACCCAGGATCATCCAGTGCTGAGACATCTTAGGATAATTCATGCTCATAATTTTTTAATCAACATGGAAAACAACATGCTTTTTAACTAACCCTTAGAAATATGTTAATTAAGAAAAATAAATAAATGAATAAAAAATCTAAACTTGGTAAAAGAGAAACTGCTGTTTGTAGGAGAAGAAACACCAGAAATTTATAAGAGGAACAAACGTGATTTGCTTACTCTAATTCCCTTCGGGCCACCTGGTCCTTGAGATCCATCGCTGCCCTGAGAGGGAGAACACAAAAGCAGACAGACATTATTAACTGGACGAACTAAAGTGGTATTTCCATTTGGTATCTCCAAACCCCAATTGTGTTGCTTCTGTAGAGCCCCCAACCCACCTTCTCTCCTCTGGGTCCAATCGGCCCCTCGGGTCCGGGGAACCCTGGGACTCCTGGCTGTCCGGTGAGACCTGGGAAACCCCGTTCGCCCTGCACACGATGACACAGATACAGAAACCATGTACACAGACATATACAAATACAATATCAAGTTCTTTCAATTACACACAGAAATATACAGTTTACTTTAACCTCCTTAAACACCTTAACACCTTAAAGTGGAGGCTGCAGTATAAAGAGATAATGAATGGGAATAAAGTAAAACACAGTTGTAATGATATAAGATATACCTTCAAAGGAGAAGTTATAACTGTTGACGAATACTGTACATTAATACACACTTTAAAATGTAATTATAGCTGCGTACAATGACATTACGGTGTGTTATAAACCATTTATTAACAATTTTGCGCCATCTCATCATGCAAAAGTTTTTACTGAGGAGTCTAAAGCAGCATTTGTCTGTGCGTTGCCCCGAAACTGAATATTGTACCTCATGTAATTTTGTGTGCCGTGTGTCACGTTGCCTACCTTGGCTCCTTTCACTCCACTGCAGTCACATTTGGATCCCACACATCCATGGCAAGCCTGTTGAGAAACAAGATCGAGGTATATATTAGTGTGTGTTATTTCAGCCCTGAGTGCAACAGGAGAAACTGTGACATTTTTTTTTTAAATACATAAAACGTATAAACTACATCATCAATCACAAAACAGACACCACTAGATAACTCTATGACAAGGTCAGAGTTGAACCATAAAGAAAGAATTTGCTGGCTTTAACCGTCGAGGTCTCTAGATGCAGTGGACAGTTCAGTGCAACTAAAATGCAGCTGTTTAATGTGAAACAACTTGCACCTCAACAAACTACTGCTGCCTCGTGAGGAAACTGAACGTTGCATTTTGTGTATTGCATTGCAGCTGATGCACGACACCACTAGGGGGGGCTCCGTCATTGCTCTTCCCTGCACGCTACAGGCAGCATTTTTTTCCCACAGAAAAAGGAGAAAAGTTTGTGGATTCTCTTCAGATAAGAAGACAGGTGGAAGGTCAGTGAAGACCAAACAACGGATTATTTTTTCTATCTGAAACAAAACAAATTTATCTGCCAGAATGCTTCAGTTTTTTCTCAGCAAAGATGAACAATCAACTTGTGGAAATGCTGATCCTCCGTTTCTTTAGAAGAGCAAAGAGGGTTAAAGGAAAGTGGTGAAAGGGAGGGAGGGGTGGATGGAGGGACAGAGGGAGTGGGAGTGCCAAGCTGTTGATTAACTTTTCCCATGCTTGTTGACACAGTGGATGCCAGACGGGCATCGATTGCACGCATGCCAGGCAGTCAGGTTGTGAGAGAAGACTGAGTGGCAGAGAGAGGGAGAGAGAGAGGACAGACGGGGCAGGCAAGTCAGCATTTTTCTGTGTCTGCAGAAGCTTTTGTGTGTCCATGGCTGGCGTTGATGGTTTTCGTGGTTATTTCTGTGTTTTTGGCCCGTGCACGGAAGATATTCAGTTTACAGTGACGCTGAAACACAGAAAAGCAGCAAATCCTCTCATTTTAGAGGCTGAAACCGGCAAATATTTGAGGATTACTTTTCTGTCAATTAGATAAATCATTACAGCTCAGTGAAACAGGGTAAAGGGAGCAAAAAAAAAAAAGAGGTGTGAAGGACTTAATGGGTCAGAAACCGTGGCATTAGAGGCACATGGCGGTCGTCTCAGCCCAGTGATTCAGAAAAAGTTTGAGGAGGAGGGACGTGATTTCTTTGGTGACGACGTATCAACCCCCAATCTGACTCCAAAAACAGCTTCATCAATTTACTACCAGTCCGGTCTGAGGTCATCGAAGGAAGTGACCCTTGCTCTTTGCCACAATTTTTGGCTGACAGCGTCTGTGCAACCCAAAAATAATTTTTAAAAAGTGGGTAGTTAAGTATTTTGTCAAATCTTAAATCAATGAATGCATATTGTAGATAAAAGAATATCTTTTCAGATATATGAATATCTAGTGAACAGCTGCAAAACAACTCAATTTAATAGATTTAGAGCTAAAAAACTATTAGTGGATTAATCAGTAACTAGCTAGCTACTATTTTGATTATCACTCAATTGATTGCTTCATTTGTTAATTTGGATTTTATGGTTCCAGCTTCTGAAATGTGAAGATGTGTTTTGGATTGATGTTGGAATTTTAAGACGTAAACTCAGTCTCTAGAAAAATTGTGATTTTTTTCACTTTTTCATACATTTGAAAAACTTAAAGACTAATCGGCTTATTGCAAAAAACGGTTAATGATATAATCTCCTTCAATAACAGGTGACATTGACACTTCTGTGACTTCACAGACAAGACAGTGCGAGGTAAAAAAAAACATCTGTTCACATCTGTGCCACATCGCACATCCAGCAGTGTAAATCTTTTCAGAAGCTGCTGCGTACATATGTATCAGGACTTTGACATAGAAGCCTGTGTGATCTGCAGGGACAGTCCGGTCTGTACAACATGCCTGCACACACTGGCATGTGTGTGTGTGTCTGTATTAAGTTACACTACATGTATCGGGTTCAGTGCAGGCCTCTCTGACTACATTACAACACTTCCTTTGACCCGGGAGAGTCAAAGGTCAACATCAGAGCAGACTGACAAAATCTCACTGTAAAATAACTTTGGTTCAAAATTTATAAATCATGAAAATAATTATCAGTTTAAGTCTAAATCCACTTTATTTTACAATTTCCGTAACTAGATTTATATAATCTGGTTCTTCTGCAAAGTGAAATCTGTAAACTGTTTTGATTTACCACCATGTATGGCTTGTGTTTGTATACACACACAGATGGAGAGACAGGTGTGTGCATATGTGTACATTACATTTGTCACATTCCTGTGTGTGTGTGTACAGGAAGTGTCCACAGTTATAAACAAGGTGTTAACCACAGGCTGTATGTGCTCCATGCAGTGGCTCGTCCGACTTCCTGTGCGGCTCGGAGGCTAAAGCGAGACACCGGGTTGAGGGTTTGATTCCCACGTCAAAGAAGACAACATGTCACTGTCAGGAGTTCTGGATTAAAGGATCCACAGGCCGTCGCATGTTGGTAGTAAACATAAAACATGGGTAAACTGCTATCTGGACCAGAGGCTAGAGGGGTTATCCACACACACACACACACACACACACACACACACGCCTGAATACATCTACATGGGTAGTCAAGGTTGTGTGTGTGTGTGTGTGTGTCTGTGTGTGTGTGTGCGTGTGTGTGTGTGGAGCTGTTTTTACAAGCCCTGGATCTCCAGATTAGTCTCTGGTCTGGTTCAGCTCAATGCCGTCTGCTCTCCCACGCCCAGGCCTGCAGCTCACGCTCTTTTTCTCCTCCATCTCTTTCTCTCTCTTTCACTTTCTCGTCATCCACCTGCCTCCCCGTCCTCTCTCTCCCCTCATCCCTCTTTCCCCCCCGCTTGACGTGCATTTATCCAGAAGAGCATGACAAGGCTCATTTGAGCTTACAAGGCTCTGAAACGTTCACGGATGCTCAGCACCAAGTTAAAACCCCCTGTGCAGTGAGAGGGGTTTACTGCCTTGCTCAAGGGCACACGGGGCAGTTGTGATTAAAGGAGTCGGGGTCTGATTGTAGCAGCTTGTGGACACCACCAGACTTTTACGCCTTTTAAACTCAGCTACAGTCATTTCCTGCTTTCTTTCCACTTCTGTATGAGAAGATTATTGATTTGTAGTGAAATGAAAATAGCAAAACAGCAGAACAAAATGAATCAGTGAGATTAGTTAAAACCATCCTCAGCAGATGTCGTTATCTGCTCTACATCATCTCGTGACCCTTCATATATATCCCATGATCCCTTGTGGGGGTCAAGACCCCCATGTTGGGAACCATTGCCTTATGAAACTCAGAAAATAGCCTATTAAATGTGATAATGATTTCCACCGCATCACCCACCTCTACCTGTCATAAACCTGTCAAAAATAAAATGATCACTCCATCAGGTGGGTGTGAAGATGCAATAATAATACTGACTAATGATATTACATCATTCAGCTACTGTATCAAATATTATAAATGCTTTACCGTCTCTGTGATATAATTAGTGGTTAATGTGATCACAGTGTATGATCCCACTCCACAGTCACCACAGCTTTCTACATGTTCGGTTGGTTTGAAACACTCGTATGTGTTTAGCTACAACATTATCTTGATGCTATAAAACATGTTAAGACGACCGGGTGCAGCTGCAGGTGGAGGCGCTGCACTGAGATTTACTGCAAATCTGTTGCCCCCGTCTGGGGTAAAAGAAGCCGAAACGAACTGAAACGAAAAATTCTGCCTAAATACAGCGTTAAAAAGTATATCTCTCCATGCTGTTTGCTCCCTCTCTGCACCCCCTCCTCGCTCACCCCTCCCCACCCACCCCCCAGCACTGACGGGGCATGTAATCCACTTAGAGAGGTCAGTGAGCTGCAGATATTTGCTCCACTCCCTCAGTCTGTATGGCTCTCTCCCGCTCTCTTTTAACTCTCTCTATCATTTCCCTCACTCTCTCTCTCTCTCTCTCTCTCTCTCTCTCTCTCTCTCTCCTCAACAGCGTCCCACTTTTTCCATCAACCTTACAATCAGGCCTGAGGGGAGGAACAGCCGGGCTCGCACTCTGAGGGCTGCCAGCCTGAGCCGACAAGCCCCGGCTGGCCGGCCTCAGCGCCGCTGGAGGTCCGTAGAGGACAGGTAATAACAGTCACGACTGCAGAGGTTCATGTCTGACACTGGGGGGCGGGCGTTCAACAAACTGAGGTCAAAATGAGACAGTTAATGACCCATAAGTATCCTAAATTCATTCATGAAATCACGCTGATCTTAGTGGCAAAGGTGTCTTAGATTTAAAGTCACCGTGAAATAAAAATGTTTTAATCTTTTGCTCATGTGTCAGCTGTTCATTTATTTCTTGTTACATGAGTCAAAAGTGATTTTTTTTTTATGTGTATATATCTTCCTTCTCTTAATAACTTTGATGAATTAACCAAACAAGCTAGCTAACTGAGCAGCTAGCTGCTATTGCTGCAGCTAAAACGCTCTAACTTGTGTCTCATGGTGATTGTAAAGACAGAGAAAAAAAAAAAAGTTTCCCAACATTTAATCCTGTGCCAATCTGTTAGTTGGTCATTTTGTTACATGCTAAACACATGCTAACGTCAACTGAGGAGCATGTGCACACAGTAAATGTCTCCAATCAGCTAACAAAGCAGTATTATAGAAGGAGGTGTGGGTTTGTTCTGTTCTGCTCATTATTTTTTATAATTGCCACAAAGCATGATGGGATGTTAACTGATGAACTGTACCATGCAGTGCACCTGGGTTTTTCCAGTGTAACTACTGGAGTGAATCTGTGGGGTTGAATAAAAGACAATAACAGTGTTTTCTTTTTCCAGGTCTGGGTTCAAAAACATACTGAAACAAAACATTTTTTTAAAAAATAAGCAAAAAGGAGAGACGTGTGTGCAGAGTGATGGGGAAGTGAGCCAGGTGAGGATGGATGAGGTGAGGAGGGGGAGGAGGAGGCGGAGGCGGTGGAGGAGGAGGGGGAGCGAGCGGAAGGCATGCACCCGGGGATTAGACTGGCGAGACTGGAATTCCCCTGCTCATCACAGACTGATGATTAGACACCTATACACACTGCCCTGCCCTGGTAACACACACACACACACACACACACACACACACACACACACACACACACACACACACACACAAAACCATGCATATATACGCATTGAAGCAGCATAGAAACACATATTGTGTAGATACACAAATTCTCTCATAAACAGTACACACAGCTGCAAGGACAGACAAACTAACAGTGTATCTCCCTCTCTTGAAAATCATTAATTCACACTATCACACACACACAATCACACAAACACAAACACACACACACACACACACACCAATGCACAGATTTGTAAAATCCCTGATTTGACCACAGCACCACAACTAATAACTTCTGTTTTGCAACACTGATCGCAGCTCAGCAGTCAGCGACCGCAATCTGAAACGAGAGCCAACATGTTTGCATCAGCCTACACACACACACACACACACACACACACACACACACACACACACACACACAAGAAATACTTGTAACTCTGTTGCATCTCCTGCTAAGTGTCATAGTGAGACGTTAACACCATTTACAATAAGTGGCAGAGAATAAATTGGTTATCTGAGTAACTCATGACATATCTGACCTTTCACTTTTTCAATCGGGTCTTTTTACTTGGAATATATATATATATAAATAAAAAAGAACATGGTGCAGCCTGGTGGTGGAGGAGTTTAAAGCGTCGTCCATGTGTTTGATTAATTGATCAATTGCAGCTCTAGATTTCTCTATCCCCATTTCCCATCAGCTCCTTTTCACTCTCTCATAAAAAAGTCATGAAATTACCACAAAAATATTAAAGAATAAATCTGGAAGTAACCAGAGCAAAGATTTCAATGTGACAAACAAAGAGGATTACGTTGTTGTAATGGTATCGTTTCATTGCTCAGCATCTGTGTGCATGTGTCCTACTTCATGTGTTAAATATCTGTGTGTCTAAGTGTGTGTGTGTGTGTGTGTGTGTGTGTGTGTGTGTGTGTGTGTGTTTATCCAGTTCTGGAGAGTGGCACTCCAGGCTCCGAGCCGCTGCGTCAAACTGCTGATCCCTTTCATCGCGGCTGGACTTTAACTGCTTCAAGGCGCTGACGCCCCGCGAGCCACGACCAAACCAAATGTTTTCACGCCGACAAAAAAATGTGTGTTTTGACTCACCAGCTCTTTGGAAGAGGAAGAACCCCCCCACACACCACCACCACCACCACCACCAACCCCCACCCGTTCAACTGATGAAACCCCCCAAAGTAACACACACACACACACACACACACGCGATCCGGCCACAGCGCCGGTCCAGGAATTCCATTGATATTCCCGGGAATTCTCTTTCTTCTCAACGCAATTTTCTCTCCTCTCTTTTCTTTTCATTCGGCTCTGATGAACGTTGACCCCTGTGACCTCCCACTGAGAGATACCTGCAGGGAGAGCACTCACAGATTTTGAGGCACCAGCTCTGCACAGCCTCCAAACCTGGCTCAGATCGTATGTATTCTTTACCTCCACTCACAGATGAAATGTGACTCAGATTTGATGTTTTCCAATGTAAAAAGCAGAAAAGATGCAAAAGGAGCAAATAATAATAGGCCAGTCAGCAACAGAACCGACTGGGAATTTCTCCTTTTTCTACCAGAATCATTTTAAAGCTCCAATAATCACATAAAAACCCTAAACATAGTGGCTTTAATCTGAAGCCAAGTCAGTGTCAGGAGACAAGGAAACTAAACTATGAATTGATTAGTCAGGCTGTTTTGTTAATTGCTTAGTCAGTTCAGTCACACAATAAGTTTCTTTGACATTTTACACATTAAACAATTTAGTGCTTAATGAAGAAAATAATCAGCGGACTAATCGTTAATAATAATTGTTAGCTGCAGCTTTAAAACAATGATGCGGGTATTCAGTTACATATCAGAAAGTGTGAATTAACTAGTTTTTATCTGAAGGATCACTAAGGTCAACTACTGAAGCGTTTAATAAGTAATAAATGTTTTTAAAGCCACTTCAGTCGCTGTGTGAGAGTATTTCGCGACAACACGCGTTCGAGCTAAAACTACATCAACAGCCGCCTGCAGAGATCACTCGGCTCCCGATGAAGCATTGATGATACACAAAGACACGCTCGCCCTCTGTTTCCATGCATCTGTAAAAACACACCTCGCCCTCTTATCTCATTGCACTTTCCGTCGACTTGTACTGAACCACAGACAGAACGAGCAGCTAGTTTTCTGTGTGAAACGAGAGAACAGATGGAGGGTCTTGGTCTCGCTCAGCGGGACGCGTGGCCGCCCCTGCTGGCCATTCAACGGCGCTGCAGTTCGGCTGATGTTACTGATGTCAAAGTGACCGAAGGCGACGTTTATGCCTCTCTTACAAAAAATACAAACTGTTTAGGGAGTGTTGGGGAATTCCTAAAACTTGGCCATCCAGATGGGACTTTATCTAAACAGATCCAGAGAGGGAGAGGTAAACACACACACACACACACACACACACTGTGCATTTGAGTCCCTAACTGTTCTGCACATGTACAGGAAACAGGATTCAGCATCATTTTAATCTCCACCGCCAGTTTTCAGAACACAAACACAAGTCTGATTTGTTGAATGTTCAGTCTGCTTAATCTAACTCTCCTGTCAGTTCGTGTGTGAAACACGTCTGAAGAGCAGTAAACATGAGAAAAATGTTGACTCCTCCTTTGGCAAATTGCTGCAGGGAAGGTGAAGCTAACCTTTAATTAATATCTATTAAAGTTATGAGCGATCATAAGATCTCTGAGAACTTGTTCAGGGATATAATCATCAGTGTGTAAATATTAGCACCTTTCAGTCACTATATGACTCAAACTGTTGCTACTTGTTGCAAAAGATAATTTCCAGTTTCCTTTAAAGCTCCTGTTGCAGGTTTGCATGTTTATAGGAAGGATGCACTGTCAACTGTTCTACCTGTTGGTGTTTGTTCCAGAAAATGTCCTAAAGGTGGATCTTCTAAGCAGGAGGGGGTTGAATTGCTTCCCCTAGCCCAACCCAGCCCAGCCCAGCCCTGCCCGTCCCGGCCCGGCCCAGCCCAGCCTGGACCCACCTGACCCGGCCCTGCCTAGCACAGGTTGAAACACATCCTGCTAGCTCCCTCTGCAACACTCCATATACATCACCACTTGGCACGCATGTAGCTTTAGCTACAGGCAACAAGAAATTAGAGAGGGGAGCGGCAGCTTGCCAGCTGAATACCTGCATGTGTGTAGCCTGGGGAGAGACTGAGAAGAGGCGGGGAGGAGAGGGAGGAGGGAGAAAATGGGTGAAGTAAGTAAAATGTTAAGAAGTATGAGAGCAGACAAAGAAAGAAAGACAGAGGAGGGATGAAAGAGGTAAAGTTTACCAACTTCACTTTCTAAATATGCTTTAAAATCGAGATAAGATCAGGCCTGTGGGATTTAATCTGTCTGGTTGTTGTTGAAGATTTATGGACGTGTTCAGGTCCACGGAGCAGAAACTAAAACTGCAATAAACAGAAGAAAATGCGAAGAAGTCCGAATTCACCGTAGTTCCACCTCTGAACAAAAAGCACAAGGGTGTGACCGTTTGCATCACACAACTGTGAACTTCTCCAGCAGCCGTGACACGAGGCGCAACCGCGCTGGAACAAATGAATCCTTTTCTTTTATGCTTTTCTACTTGCATGGTGTAGCTCAACAAGTTCCCTGTGAGGATTTGTCTCAATCTGCATCTGCTCAAGGTGTAACTAGAACCTATGTCACGTTGTATATCTGAATCACTGCTCTTATTCACAACCACCTCCCCTTGTAGGAGACTCATCGGCTGTCGAGTCTCCGCAAAAAAAAAAACAAAACCAAAACACATCAGTCCAAACAAATCACAAGTAAAAAAACAAAACAAAAAAAAACTTAATTCCAAACATATCAGACTTTGCCATCTGTATAAACCTTCATGCAAACAGCAAACAGTTCAACGCTTCCATAAACCAAACATCACAACCTGCATGCTGGAGGTGTATCACTGTTTGGATGAGCACCAGTTTAACCTTAATATTTACACAGGCGGTAAACAAAACAAGATAGCACTGGACGTCCCGATGACGTATGTGTGTGATAGTGGGACGCAGAGGAGGGAAAACTCAGCTGATATGACAGTGTATTTATGGTGCAAAGTGGGAAATAACTTATAATGTGGGAAAGGCTTTCTGCAACATGGGATTTGCTCCCATTCAGCCACAGGAGCATTAGTGATGTCGGCTTTTCTTTCCAACTGTTTGTGCATGTCCATTTTCAATATCTCTCACTTCAGGATCAATTGTTGTTTGAGCTTCTAGTATATTAATGATAATGCTTGTTGTAATGTCAATAAAGATAAAAATGAAACATGTCAACAGGTGCGTCCACATACTTTTGGCCATATAGTCATGCGCACAAACGATGCTTCTGCTTGTCCACCTGTAATCCCACGTCTTCACCACATGGGGGTGGTAACAGGAGTGGAAACTATGCAGGTAAAGTGTGAGAAGCACAGTGTTTGACTTCATGCTGTAAAACTATAGGCGGATATAATCATGATGACGAGTTTATTTAGTCAGATGCGTCATAAAGGACAAAATTACTGAACATAACTTGGTTTATGAAGGAGTTACATTTTACATTTTAGTTACTGACTGTGTATTCTTTTTGGGTTTTTTTTAATCTGCAGCTTGATTCTTGATCCTTGCAGCCGAACATGCTCTCTCATGCTCTCTCATGCTTTTCCAGCCCCTTCAGTGTCTGATCAGATCTCAGGAAGAGGCAGGTCGCAGCAGGCTCCGGCCCTGCCGACACCTCTCCTGCATATTATTCTCGCTTTAAAAAAACAGCACTCAAAAAAAAAAATTTTTAAAAAGTGGGAAGATTTACAGAGGAAACATGAATGACCTCAGTCTGAAAACGCCAGACAAAACATTTGCCGTCTGTGCTCAACAAAACCACAACACTCCAGATTAACTTCCAGCGAGCATGTAGCATTTAACATTTGAGGTGATGCAGTTCTCAGATCATTTAAATTGAGCGTTTCATCCTCCATTTTTGAAAAGTGCAACAAATTTCTCCCAGTTTCTAAATAAATATAGAAAAATATCTTTTGCTTTTGTTAAATGATGGGACATGAGGGGTCCTCGATGCTCCACAGCTGTCCAGATGTTTGCCTTTAATATTCTTCTGATCAGAAACACAGAGCGTTTTCTCGTCCTCCTTTTCCACTTCATATTCCTTCGTTTCACAGTACAGCAGCTTCATCTCTCTGTCATGTCTCATTACTCTGTCTCAAAATTGTCTCACTTATCTTTCTCTCTTTACACCCGCCCCCCCCCCCAACCGCCTCTTCCCTCTTCTTCTTCTTCTTCTCCCTGACAGATGTCTGATATTTCCCTTTGTTATGACCAGCGGGGGTCTGTTTGTCTAGAGGAGATGAGGAATGCCACGCATTCACTGTTGACATGCACACACACACACACACACACACACCGAACACACCGAACACACACACACACACACACACAGACACACACTTATAAACTCAAAATAACACATCAGCCAAAAAAAATTTAAAAATGAAGGTATGTCTTGTTCTCATTCTTCAAATTTCATTCTGAATTGTCCCGTGGTGACAATAAAGATGGAAAAACACAAGGACAAGAAAACACAAGGAGTCATCTCTATGCACACACACACACACACACACACACACACACACACACATACACACACAGAGCACACATGTCTGAGGACACGATCTGAAAGAGAAAACAAAATGTCGCCTTCCAAAAACAGTAGGTGGCCTCCCCAGAAACGTAGAGACAGACAGCTGGTGAGTATCTCCTCTCGCATCATCAAATGTACGTAATCACCAAATTTTATTTTACCTCCGATGACGAGGTTGTGTTTTCGCCCACGTCTGTTCATCTGTGGGCAGGAGGAAGTAACTGAACTGATTTGTGCTGAACTTGATGGAGTGATGGCTCCTGTCTCAGGGAAGATCCGATTAAAATTTGGGGCAGATCTGGATCATTCACTAAGAATTTGAATTTTTTTTCCTCTAAAGTCTGGTGTCTGTTTTTCACCAGTGGCCTTGACGGAGGTCTGGAGTTTTCCTTTTTCTTTACCAGCCGTGTATAAATCCTACTGAATCAAATTAAACAAAGAAAGAGAGAAAATGTGGAAAATACATTTTCAATTTTTAGAAAAAGCCCTTTTATTATCACTAAACACGGGCGGCAAACGAAAGGAAACACCTGAATAAATGAGTGGAGAAACTCATTTAAACACTTCACTTTGATGGGTATGAAAATAATGGGAATCATCTATGGGAGAAGGATGTTCATCCCTCCAGTAGAGTTCACAGACTCTACACCAAGGAGCTTTATTAAAGCTGTCGCATCTATGTCTCTACACCTATGAAGAGAAAGAAGACAGGGCTGAACGGAGCAAAGTGCTGTCCCCATAAATATGTCCCTAACATGTGACTGGCGGCAAAAAGCGCTGAAGCGAGAGACAGAGGACAAACAACTGAATAAATGTATAAACAAGTGGTTTAAACAAGTTGCTTCCCTATGTGTCACTCAGCAATGTGAAAAATGCTCTAACAGGCACTTCAACCTAACACACACACACACACACACACACACACACACCTTGCTCAGTGCTGCTGAACATTATCCTCCGACTGCATGCTAAAGGCTTAGCCGCATACCAGCCGGCACATTGACCTGGGATTAACTAAGACCAGGCTTCACCTGAGGAATACACACACACACACACACACACACACACACACACACACTGAGACGCAGCAGTGTACAGCTTAGTGTACGGTGTAAACACTATTTGTGACTACTGTACGTACAGTACAAGATAGCAGGATTTGTCCAGATTCTGATCTGAGGGAAAGGACAAGGAGGAAAGAAAGGAAGGAGGAGAGGAGGATGGAGATAAAGAGAGAAGGAAACTAGAGGAATGAGAAAGTGAAAGAAGGAAAGATAAAAAAGGTAAATAAAACTGAGGAGAAAAGATTAGAAGGTTAGAAGGAAAAGACAGAACAACAACTTTGCTCCACCGTATTAAACGAACATAAATCACAGAATGATGGTTTAGGTTCAAAGCTGCACTAATTAATAAATTAGCAATGGCTAAAACCGGACACAGTTAGCAACTAGCTGGTGAACATAGCGAAGCGTTTAGCAGCTAAAGAGCCAGATAGTTTTCCTCGGAGTTGGAGGTGGAGACCAAAAATCTGACAAAAACACGACTTTAAATGAACGTTAATGCTGCTCCTCGGCTGTCGGATGTGTAGATAAGCAACTGTTTAGCTCACAGCTTTGCCCCTTAAAGCTTTAAAATATAATATGTCACATGTTTTACTTCTGCCTTTTTCTCCACAGAGAGAAGAGTCATAAGTCTCACGGCCACAAGATGTCGCTGTCAGGGAAATGTAAACAGTCTTACGTGAGTAACGAGGGAGGGGATCAAATAATTTGCTATAGCCTGTCTTTTACTTTGAAAGAACTCCATCTGGACAAGTATATAAAAAGTAATGTGGTAACTCTGTACTCTGAAATATGTAAAGAAACAGAAGTCTCTCTCTCTCTCTCTCTCATTCTCTCTCACACACACACATTTAATGTTGGCTGACCCTTTTTCCCAAGTGGTTGTTGGGGAAGCCCTGTTTCCTCCTCTGAAGTGTGATGAAGGAAACAGGTGCCCATAATGGAAGAGAGAGCATTAAAAGTAGTGAGGGAACAAGAGAGAGAGAGAGAGAGAAAGAGAGGAGACAAGGAGGGGGGAAACAAGTGAAGAAGAGAGAACCAGACGCCCTCCCACGCGATTCAGCGACAGCGCGGCCTATTTAACTTCCTTTAGCTTTTGTCTGTCTGTGTGTGTGTGTGTGTGTGTGTGTGTGTGTGTGTGTGTGTGTGTGTGTGTGTGTGTGTGTGTGTGCATGCTATCGCTCCTCGCCATCCGTCTCTCTCGGGCAAACATGGGATTGAACGTGAGATGAACAGATAGGGAGGAGTGGGAGGGCTGAGAGGCGAGAGGAAAGTAGAACAGTAACTTTATTTCTTTACACATGTTCCTGCAGCTGTTTACATTAAGTTTACGGGCAAATCGATCGGCGGATCTCGCTGTCAATCAACATATCGGTAGTCCTGTTCCTTATGAGTTATCTTTCATCGTTGTCATGGCGTTGTTATGGCGATACAAGCAACAGGTCTGCTTGTGTCAATCCCTCCTGAAACTCTGTTCTATCTTTTCTCATTAAATTGTATTGATAGTTTGAATAAAGGTTTGTTCACCGGTGCTAACTGATTATGATTAAGTCACTTACTCCAAAAACCTTCACAAATGTCATTGATTAATTAGATTACAATACTGTGAAGCTTCGGTATTCTTTTTAACTTTATGTTTCTCTGCAAATCTAAATTCTTCATGTAGAAAATCCATTAAAACTGTGTTAATTGGTGTCCTGGAAAAGGAAATGGACCCTACGTCATGGGTTTGTTCACTGTTTTCGGATACTGTAGGTGTAGTGTTGTGTTCTTTGATGGCTTTGTAGCAAACTGTGCACACAATCAACTTATATGAGGTTTGTAGGTGGACTAAAAAAGCCCAAAGAGAAGTTCTTGATACTAGACAGAAAAGGTGGGGAAGTAACAGAAGACGGGGAGTGGGAGCAGGACAGATAGTAATAAAAAGGCGTTGAGCGACGTAAAGACGGCACGAGTCAGCTCAGGTCAGACAGTAGTCACAAATTCTTCTTCATAAGTTCACCTCATTCTGCCGTCCAGGAAGCTGTAAAACACACAACTGTAAACTCAGTGTGTAGTTTATGCAGGTAAGAGGGCAAAGAGAAGAAGACATCTGTAGATCAAGGTCATTCGCTGATCTCAGACAGATTAAAAACCCTCTCCCTCTCTCGCCTCCCTCCCTTCATCTCCTCAGAGAGAAAGAATGCAAAACAATATATGTTCCAGCCTAGAGGGAAATTTAAGTCTTGTATTCCTCCTATTCTTTATTTCATTGCTCTTCACTGCTGTTATTTTTCAATAACTGTATATATAAATGCTCCACGTCTGTTTCTTTCACAGATTTTTCTCCTGTTTCAACACATCTTATTTCACTTTGTCCCTGAGCAGTGCTCCTGTGTTTCCTCTGGGCTGTAAATTTCCTTTAAAAAAAAATGGAAGTGTAACGAAGAAAAAAAAGACAAAAACTGCATGATGTGCTTTCAGAAAAGGAGGTCAGGAAACCAGAGGAAGAAAGGAAAGGTGGGCGATAAGGAGGACGGCATGTCTTGTGACCGGTCTGTGTAGGTGGAGCTGTCAGGTAGCCCACTGGACGGCAGCCACACACACACACACACACACACACACACACACACACACACACACACACACAGACGACAACACAATTCAGATGAAGTTTCTAGTAGGAAAAAAAAAACAAAACATTCAGGAGCCGATGTTTGACCACTACTTCAAGCTCAAGTAGCACTTCAATAAAGGCTTTGAAAAAAAGTGGTTCTCGAAATAAAACACGCTCAGTCAAAACCTGCATCAAAAAAAATGTCTGCTGTTTCTAGATGTCTGACTCTCCCATCGGCACCTGAACGCAACGTAATAATTGAGCAAAAACTACAAAAACACTACATGGATATCTGGTTATGGCCATCAAACAATATGAGTCCAATATACCATTGGCGAACTGTTGCTTTAAAGACATGATTTAGTTTGTTAAATTCAAAGAGTCCAACCGAGTCTTGCTAACCTTAATCTGTATCCTAATTCAGCCAAAACCCGCAGAGAGCTCCACTTTAATCTGAATAGTCTCGCTGGTCTTCAAAGACAAGCTGCTCAAACCTTTAAGTGACCGCACTTTAACCCCCCAGATCAGGGATTTCTGACTTTTATAACCCTGAAGAGATTTCAAGAAACTTTTTAAGTCTCTCACATGAAGCGCAGTCACTGCTGTTGTCATGTGGGGAGCCGTGAATAACATGACTGTGAGCTGCTTTTTGGAGGTCGTAACCAAGTAAAAATAGGTCCAGACTGCTTGGTGGTCTGGTTAGTAGTGAGAGATAAAGAGAAAGAGGAAATGTAATAAGAAAGACATATAGAGGAGGAAGACAGACGGGAAAAGACGTGGTTGACCTTTAAAGCCTCAGAGCAAACAGCGAGGGATGGAGTAAATAAAGAAGTCTCTAATAAACACGCTGTTGTTTACCCTCCTGTTAGCGCTGAATGGAGGCGGGTGAGGGAGGGAGGCAGAGGGGGTGACAATGGGGTTTAAGTGTAAGTGACAGGAAGAGATACCCTGTGCAAAGAGAAGGTTAGCGGGGAGAGATTAAATGAGAGAATGAATATTGATCTATTGATCAGTAATAAGTTATACCTAAATAACAACTGCCTTTATGTGCAATCCACTGCTAGTGCTAAAGTACTGCTAGTGCTGCTAAACTACTACTGAGACTAATGCTATTATTTCCATGGCTACTACTACAAGTTGTACTGACACAACTACTACTTCACCACTGCTGCTGCTGCCAATGAGACTACTACTTCAACTAATGCTAGTTCTACTGCTACCTGTACTACTACTACAGCTACTGGTAATGCTAGCACTACTGTTGCTGCTAGTACTTCTAATGCTACTACTACTTTAGCCACTGCTAGTCGTCCTCCTACCACCACAACTACTCCAAGTTTGCCCTGCCCCAATTGTTACTCATTCTACTACTGCAATACCTACTTCTGTGTTTACTACTACTAGTACTACTACTACTACTACTACTACTACTACTACTACTAAAGCTACTGCTAATGTTAGCACTACTGTTGCTGCTAGCACTACTAATGCTACCACTACTTTAGCCACTGCTAGCCCTCCTTCTACCACAACTACTACAGCTTGACTCTGCTGTAACGCATACTTCTGTCAGGACAAATACTACTACTGCTACTACTACTACTACTTCTACTACTACGTAATGTAAACTATGTAAAGGTACTACTGTTGCCTCTGAAACTATTAATCCTCCTCCTGCTACGACTAAAACCTTTGCTAACTCTTCTTACTCATGTCACTACTACATACTACTACATCGTGTACTTCTAATGGGCTACTACTGCTACAACTCCCATTACTACTACTCAGTGCAACTTCTACAACTGTAACTTCTACTGCTGGTTGTACTTCCTACTATAACTCATTCATTCATCTTTTACTACATCTGTACTCTACTTCAGCTCAGATAGCAGTTGTGCTTCTTCCAGCTGCAATCAGACAGAATGAGGGTGAATGAAGAGGAGGAGGAGGAGGAGGAGGAGGAGGAGGAGGAGGGGGCAGTGTATGTACTGGATCGGGGTAATTAGCTATCTAAACATTTGGTTGTAGCTCTCATTGACTTTTGTCCACCTGTTAAGCCAAACGGCATCTTCAGCTCATTGACACCGCACTGTGAGTTCTACCAGGAAACGCACACAGACACACACACACACACACACACACACACACACACACACACGTTTGTGCACATAAAGTACAGATACCTTCCTTTATCATGTGTACATGCAATGGAGGCAAACATGATGTACATGTTTGGGTTTATTTTCTGAGAGATAAAGATGGAATTTACCTTTGAACACAGATTCAAAGGGAGAGGAGGGAGATACAGATATAGAGGTACACCGAGGTAAATGTCAGTAAAAGCTTGAAAAATGTGAAATGACTCATCGTTCAGTTTTTATCAGAATATCCAGATGTTTTTTGTTTTTGTTGTGATCGCTTTTGGGCAAAAATGGCCGAATTTAACAGATGAATAGATGTTTTTGTTTCATTTTAAGATACATTACTGTAATAAAAGATAATTCTTTTATTAGAATTTAGTCTTTAAGGCAACCATCATGTTTGTTCACTTTAAACTGGGGAAGTTTGGCCCGAGTCCGAGACCTGGGCATTGTTGTGGGGAAACTAAGGTCTCTCACAAGGGACTTACAGATTACAGATTACATTATTTTTTGGCTCATGAAAATGGAGCTAAACTGGATTATGTTTACATGGAAAACTCCAATGATTGGTAAAACTTTAATTCATTCATTTTCTCAGCTTTTCTGCAGAACATTTGAAAACATTTTTCTCAATATCTCATAGATACTCCGAAAACTTGTTGAATTAGCGCTCGCAAGCATTTCCAGACGGAATTCTTCTTCTTCTTCTGTGTTTGTCTACACACATGAAAAAAGAACAAGAGTAGAAGAAATAGAAAAAAGAAGAGGTAGCTATGCAGTGTTCGTTAACATCTCAGATTTATCTCAGCAATCTGAGGATGTTATGGCTAAAACCTCTGTCTCACACACACATAGACACACACACACACACACACACACATACACACACACACACACATACACAAAGAGAGCAGACAGATTCCCCACCACAAACTCCACCTGGGCTGTGGGTCACATGAAAGGTTAGGGAACCCGTGAACCCATGTGGGTGGTTGTGCAATCACGCGTGTGTATATGTCTGTCTATGTGTGTGTGTGTGTGTGTGTGTGTGTGTGTGTGTGTGTGTATGTGCGTGTGTGTGTGTGTGTGGGCGCGTGCACAGGAAAGCATGCATCAAATTAAGTGCATGTTTGTGGTCGTGCGGCATTACGGGTTCAAAGGAAAACCTCCAGGTATACATTACCGCTGAACTCCCTCACCTGGCTGAGTGGAGATTCATATCTGGGTGAGGATTAATACTACACACACACACACACACACACACACACACACACACACACACACACACACTAACAAACAGCTATGAAACAGTGATGTATGAGTTAATGATTGACAACTAAATGTGCATGTGCGTGTCATTCAGTGTTTATTTTGTATTGTTGTTGTACACATTCAGATCTGTTATCCTTGTTCTCACTGTCCTGTGAAAACCATGTATCTCCCAAATGTCAACTTTATAGAAACCAGAAGAAAAAAAAAAACAGCAATGTTTGAACCTTAAAGGAGTTCATTAGAGTTTTACACACCAATGGCATAGACGAGCATTAGATGCTAAAACTTATATGTATTAGTAATATTAAGTCATATACATGGAGATACGTGGTTTTCAGTGGAGAGGGATGTTAAAGGCAGGTTGAATTCCTGGAGACAGGTTTGTGCAATGCACACTTCTTCCACTGGGGGGCCTCAGTGAGAACATTATGAGGGGGAAGTGTGTGTGTGTGAGAGAGAGAGAGAGAGAGAGAGAGAGAGAGAGAGAGAGACAAAGAGAGAGACAAAGAGAGAGACAACCTCCTGCACCATCCTTTTATCAGCGTCTCCTCTTTCTTTCACAAAATAATCTCAACTCAAACTCCACTTACTCATTTTTTTCAACTATAGCCCACAGCCTGAGCTAACCCTCCACTCACTGATGAAGGCCATGGGAAGTGGCTGAAAACTAGTAAGTGGATCAAACTTCTCTTCTCTGCTCCAAGGTCAAGAAATGGACTTTCCCTCTCTTTCTTCAAACCCCCCCTCCCTCTCCCTCTTCATCCTCACATCCCTTCACCTTCACCCTTGACTTTACATCTCCATGGCAACAACATTAACAGCCAGTCTGACCACCAAAAACCAAACATACCTTTAGCAGACTCTTTAACCTCCTCATTTTTTACTTTAACAATATTTCAGACTGTCTCCTATTCGTATCTTTACATATTTTGCCGCTCCTGAAACAGATGTTCAGCCCTCTACAACCACATCTGTCCGTCTGATTATGTCCGTGCCTTTATCAACGTTTCCAGCTCTCTGCAAACGGAAGATATGATGGAGTTTATGCTGCAGGAACGTCAGCAGAAAGGTCTCTCAGGTTCACATGTTCAGTTGTCTACATTCTGGGCAAGATGCATAAACTCAGAGGGAGGTTGTTTGGTCTATGTGTACATTTTCTTTCCTCTATAAACAGGAATGGAGTCACCTTCCTCTTGAAGACTGGATCAGAGCTAACAGAGGGTGGAGATATAGAAAAGTCTGGAAGATTTAAAAAAAAAAAAAAAAAAAAAAAAAAGTCCTAACACACTCACAGGCTCTTTCTCATATCATAAACCTGATGAACTGAGTGTGTGCAGGCTTGATTGGACACGCCTCGTGTGTGGGCGGGATCAAGTCAATCAGCATGCAACTAGTCCTCATGCATTATTAATGAATCGTGAATATTCAGCGTGAACCGTAGAGCCTGTTGGAATATTACATGAGAGGCCAGACTGAGACACACACGCACACACACACACACACACACACACACAAAGCAGACTCACTCTTTACAGAGATGTCAAAGATGGATAGTTGGAGAGCTGCAGCTGAGGGTGAGGAGGCAGTCACTTAAACAAATGCAGAGTGAAGAGAGGCAAAGTATGCACAAACACAAACAAACACAAACACACACACACACACACACACACACACACACACACACCTCCTGGAGTGCATCTTCAGTGCAAAGGCACTTTCACTTTGAATCCCTACTAGAGCCACTAGAGTCCTGCTCCTGCCGCAGCCCAAACCCACAGGGTGTCAGGAGCAAGATCAACCAACACACATGGGTTTTTTATTCACATACACACTTCAATACGCGTCAATAACCAGCTGCTGTCAACATGAAACACACCTGCAAGGGAGAGAAACACCTGAGAAAAAAAATCACAGTCTCTCACTTCATGAACAACAGCATGTCTTATAAGTCAGGTAGCAGCCTGTGAGCGCGCTGACAGAGCGAGGGATGTTATGGCTGATGTTTTAATTTGAAGGCAAGCGGGCTGCCAGCGCGCCGCCGCCGCCGCGTTCCCCCACAGACTTTTACATACTTTAGGGGTCTGATATCAAGGATAAAAGACAGATGCAAGCTGGGAGAAGTCATGTTGCTACAGGACGCCTGCCTGTTGCGTGGAACAGGAGTAGAAGGAGAAACGTGATGCGCAGGCAACGGGACAGAAACACCGTCCGATCTTTGCATGCAACTACAAAGCAGAGCTCGTGAAGGTGCCCGTCGTAAAAAAAAAAAAAAAAAAAAAAAGAAAGAAAAAAAAAGTGCCATAAAGACTCAGCATAATAATTACATGGTTATAATTCTACTGCAACTGAACGGCAGCAGTAACAGGATGATTATGGTTAATATTATAATAAGAGCAGGAGGATAGGCGCGTGTTATAAAGCAGCTTCTCTATTTATAAACTTTAGTTGAGCTTGGAGGGGGAGCCGGTGCTGGTGTCCCGGCGCCGGCTGAGTGAGAGCGGCAGGTCTCTCGGCTTCTTCCCGCTGGGTATCTTTTCGTTAACAGGCTCTAAATCTCTACAAATACACACACACACACACACACACACACACACACACACATACAAAAAAAGGAAAACAAACAAACAAACAAACAAACAAACAGGAAACGCACTTACCGCAGAGTCGGATCGCTGCACCGCGACGCACAGGGCGAGGAAGAGCAGAGGCACGGTGAGCTGTCGCAGGCTCTTCAAGTCTTTACTCATCTTGAGGGGGGAATAAAACAAGGATCCGCCTGCGTTAACACTGACAAACTCTGCGGTTCTCTACTCGCATGTCATAGCCCTGCTCGCCCCCCGCCCCCCGGTGCACACTGGCTCTCAGTGGAATAGAAATAGTCAGAAAAACACTTGTTCTCGGCTGTGCTGCCTGTTGTTGCGCTGGCTTGCAGAGGCTTCTGCTGGTCTTGGCTCTGGCACCCGTGCGCCTCTGTAGTCCCCCCTCTCTAACTTTTCCTCCTCTCGACTTGCAAACCTGCCTAGCCGGAACTACTTCCCACACCCAGGGCGCACTGATATCTGCCCCCGTGCACCTACACCACGGCAGACAATTAATCTAAAATAAAGTTTCAGGATAATTTGCGCGTAAAAACGCGGCTCCAAACAGACGATGAACGCTTGTAACTTCAGTCCTGTGGGCGATTTGTTTCAGTTGTTTTAAATTTCCTCTTCCATTTAAAGAGAAGTGAATAATGTTAGGACCTCCGCAAGGGCGGATGGATATGGCCTTCCTCCTGCGTGCCTATCCAATCCTACCCAGCGCCTGAGGCTGCACAAAAAAGGTTTGGCATTAAACCTTTATTTGACATTTTCTATACGCCCGAACACGTTGCATTCCTGGCAGATTATTAAAGGTCAAATAGTCACTTTTGACTCCTGACAGAGGGATGCTGCTGGCAGAATGGAAGAGAGTGAAATTAACTCTTTTTTTTTTCTTTGTAAATGAAGTGCATCATCTTCTCCTTCTCATTTTACTGTTGCACTCTTTTAAACGGGGTGAACTTACTCACAGCTGCTGATATGGAGTCAAGAGACAGTCAGTGACTAATCAACCAACAGTTTATGGATGAGATCATCAAAACCTCCTCAAACACAAATGAAAGTGATATAAAGACACTTCAGGTGCAGATTTTCTTCTTGCAATGAAACTAAAACTTCATTATGAAACTTTTAATGTGAAGTATTATCTAAAAATTCGATTACATCCTGGTTTCTGATCATGGATCATGTCTATTGGATGTAGACGCTTGTTTTATTGCATTCACAGCCAGTTACAGACCATATATTAAAACCTCAGGTGGCAGTGTTAGACCCAGTAACATCACAGGTTGGGGGAACTCAAGTGATGCCAACTTGTGCATGGGTATCTGTTAGTTTTAGTCTCTGTGGTACCAGGAACTGCAATAAGTTGCTTTTGTATATTAAAAGTACTTAACCAGTAAAGTAAAAATAAAAGGTCAAACAGTGGCCTAACCAAAATCATGAGAGCGTACACTTACCATGCAAACGAAACTGTAACTGTCCATAATACTTAAAAACTTTTTGGGATGTTTGACTGTGATTTTATTGGTGATATAAGTATTTATTAACACAATAAATACTTATATTATCACCAATAAAATTAGTTTTGCTTTGCTGATGGTACGATGTTGCTCAGTCGTCTCGACGATTGCATCATGAAATCTTTAAATCAAGAAGTACAATGGAAATAAGAATCAGGCTTCATTGTCTTCTCCTTCACATTTTTGTTTGTGTGTGAATATTGATCGAATGTGACACATGCACATCTCCGTTTGTCACTGACGCTAGCAGGGTTAACGGTTCCATTCCCACTGATAAGGCAGGGATGTGACAACACAGGATTATGGCTGATAGGATTCATTGTGTTCTCCTTCACATTTTTGTATTTTGTGTGATTATTGATCAAACGGGACACATGCACATCTCCGTTTGTCACGTCTTAACTGTGGAGACCAAGCTTTGCATATTACTTTTCTTCCACCTTATGAGTTGAGAAAATGTTGTATCTGTCTGATACTTTCATGCAGCTCATGCTGTTTGTGAGTCACCCTGAGGAGTCATTGTTGGCTTAGTTTGAGGAAAGTTTTGAGACATTTCTACGAGGCGTTGAGTTTAGGGTCAGGGTAAGAACTGGGAGTATAGCTATTTAGGCAGCAATGAAAATAAACAATGTGTCTGCAAATTATACAACGCCTGATTGAGCCTGATGAAGGTCTTTGGCCGAAATGTTGCAATAAATCGCTTGCTGCAAGTTAGACAGTGTGCAGTATTTTTTTGATTGCCACTTTGGATCCACTCAACCTCTTCCTACGCACCTGAGTCACTAAGTAGATGTGCAAAGTTTTCTCCTGTTTTGCAAATTATATGACAAGGTGCGAAACTAAAGAGGCCCCAGGTAGGATCCTTGGAAACGAGCTACGGGGAGATGACAGTTTGCCTTCGTCTAAGAATCCACATGCAGCTGGAGCAGCAACATGAGCGTCATTTTAGCTAAAATCTCTCATCAGAAGAATGAACCTGTTGTGATTAACAGCGGTGAAGCCTCACTCTGGTCGTGTTGAACTAAAATAGAACATTAACGAGCTAAAAGAGGCCTGTTTGCAACTTGAGTAACTCAGTGTCTGCGCCATGTTCAGAGTGGAGATCAGGACAGAGTATAGTTCAGGCAAAGCTTTTTAATTTTATTTACTTAAAATAGACATGACCCCCACAACACAAAGCCAAGATGACTTGCAGTAGCCATGTTTGTGACCTCAGAGGAAAAACTTTCATTGTAAACTCATGACATCCCACATAAATATCATGCAGATTAAATAAAAGTTATTGTTTAGTCTCTATAGAGATTGGCAGGATTCATTTATTGATTATATTGGTGCTAATGTTGCACAAAATTTCTTTACATTCACTTTTTATTGATTTTATATTGATTTCACATGAAAATCAGTAAAGGAAGTGTATCATAATTGAGTATTATGAACATAAAGTTATTTACAGTGAATAATTTCTTTATTTATTTATTTTTACTTTTCATGGATGAAAACTGGGATTGGAGACTCAACACTGCTCGGGACTGCATGTGTCTCCTCTGCAGGAACCGAGCAGTGAGCAGAGGTTCTGGTGTCTGTGTGCATGGCTAAAAACCTGCTGCTGTATAGCCAAAGGTACGGAGGCATGAATGACATGTGTTGGCCCCTCCTCCCCTTCTGCTGTGTTGCGCTGCTGAGTTGAAGCGCAACAGCCCGGAGAGCGCAGCAGCGACTTCACCGCTGCAACTTTGGTGAGTTGGATAAGCTCTCATATTATGAAAAGAAAATCACCCAGAAAGCGAAGGGGTTGTGTTTTAATACTCGGAGGTGTGTGTGTGTGTGTGTGTGTTGACAGTGGAGGTTTGTGTGTGTGTGGCGGTGGGACTACTTTATCTCCTTCTTTCCCTGTGTGTGTCTCCGGGTAGATGACGGGGTTTTTTTTTGGAGCTGTCGATGTGCGCGTTTGAAGTGCTTTGCTGGTGAAGACAAGGGGGATCGAGTCTCGACCTACGGTTCCCTCTCTGCCAGTCGGATCAAAAAATGAAATTCCTGTAAGCATTCCCCCCCCCCCTCCTCTTAAAAATCTGATTTCTCCAAAGTTTAATTTTCGGGTTCGGGAAGCTCCCGCTGCGGCTCTGGGCTGCATATGAGGCCAAATCCGGCGCAGTTTACCTGCTGGAGAAAAACACACTAACGAAAATGTTTATTTTCTTGGCAGGATTTGTGTCGTAGCAGTCGCCTTGGCGGTGGGATCTGCGCACGGAGTAAGTCCCATTTGTTTACTATTACCCTCCTTCAGGTGAAGTGCACGGCTCTTCACTCGGTTTATTTATAGCGTGGATGCAAACTACCAAGCTGAAAGTTTTTTTTTTTTTTTTTTTTAAATGTGTTGTTATGCATTGTGACCGTCTAATTGCTGGAGAAGACACTTTTCATGCACGTAAATGGTTCATGTGAATCAGCAGCTTGGTCTAATACGAGTAAATGGGGAGCTCACTGTGCCTGAAAGCCACTCAGTTTGAAACAGCAGCAGCCTCTTGTTGCTTAAATTACATGCTGATGTGTCTGCAAAGCGACTTTCATTCCCATGATGTCCAGAGCAGACACCCTGCACCCTGCACCGGTCTTTTTCATGGGTTTAACTCCTCCATGCGTCACGTTGTGGGTGTCTGCAGCCTGCCGCATGAGGAGACACACAACTCTGAATTATTTTTTTTTGTCACTGTACAAAACTTTAAGGACACTCCAGTCAGATGTTTCCCTCCATTTTGATCGGAAATTAAAATTCCAGATGTCTTCTAACTATCCGGATAATGTTTTTTTGTTTTTCTTCTAAAGCTTTGGCTGATATGTCTGTATTTATGTGTGGCCTGAGGGAGTGAAAAGGCAGCTCATATTTGAGTGGGCCCGCTCAGTCATTTGCACTCCAAACCCCGCCCTGCTGAATATTTAGGATATGGAGATTTATTAGGGCAAGAAGCCACACCTATACAAGTATTCCTCAGCTGAGGGACACATGTACTGCAGTGCTAGTTCAATACATTTGCAGATTTCACTCTTTAAACCTTTTTTATTTTATATTATTCCTCAGTATATTATGGTTATTTGAAAGTTTACCCACAAGCGTTTAAAAACCAATTGGATTATGGGGGAAAAAAGAGGCTGAAAACAGGACCGTGTTTCCTGCAGCAGCACATGAAAAGTTAGCATTTTAGAGATACATGGTTTTCACATGACATTGATGACTGAATGAACAAGAAAGCAAGGAGCAATATGGCACAGAAGTGTAAAAAACAAGAAGCATGCAGCAGCAGCTAAATGTACAACAGAAGAAGAGAAGAGTTACTACAGTGCAGTTGATGGTGTGACGGTGCAGGATATTTGTTGGATGCAATTTTTCAAGCACAAAATCAACTGTAATCCTTCCAAAAGCCTTAGCAGAGGGAATTGAACCATTAACCCTGCCAGCGTCAGTGCCTTGCTTCACCAGCTGAGTGACAGGAAATGCTAGTGAGGTCGTCATCAGCTGTGACAGAGATGCTGACTGGGAACATTAAAGCGAATTGGCATCAAAAAGCTTCCTGCGTCTCAATGGGACTCAGCTGATGGAGCTGCATTGACTTTGAATTGACTCCTCCACCCACTTCCCCACCTCCCCGTTGTCCTGTGTTGTGCGCGTGTGGGTGGCTGAGTGGATGGATATGCGTGTTTGGTTGAGTGCGTGACAGATGAGTTCATTGGGTGGTCGGGGTCGTTGTAACCTTGGTAACCGTGTCTTTGGTTGTCACCGTGGTGCGGCAGCGGCCCAGCCCAGAGTTAGTGTGTGTTTTCGGGCCGGACCAGATTATAAAGTTCATTACCTTTCTGTGCTGCTGTACACTGACACCAGACGAATAGTTTTATTTATCAGTATCGGCAGATGAGACTAAACACAGACCCACTTGGTTATCTCTCACTGGAAATAGCGTAGCATCCTAGATGAAACAGTGATGGCTTTGCAGGAAGCATAACGTGCAACCAAATCAAAATAAAAGTTTGCTTATGACTCTTTCTTTTATAAACCTTTATACAGACACCATTTTAAAGTGTCATAGGCCTCTATCTTCATAAGTGCTGTAGAAATCGTCTATTATAATATGTTTAGTATTTCGACAGACAGATTGTATATTCTAATGAGTTTCCATTTTAGCATGAGGGGATAGCGTAAGGAAAACAAGTACAAAAACAAGGAGCGGCGTTAGCATTAGCAGCTGTTTACTTAACCAGCCTTACCAAGAGCTTCAGCCATTGCTGCATTCACAATATAAGATGTTAACGTATTATAACCTTTTGTATCTGAGCAGCTCTACTTCTTCAGGGTAGACTGAACACTACAGTGACTCTGTGTTGGAAAGTGACAAGAGGGACAGGGGTTAGCTGGATAGCATGCTAACTTTAGTAGAAGAAAATGAATGGTAGAAATAGAGGCAAAACAAGAGTCAACTTTCCACCACTGGAGGCAGCTCTTGGTGAGTAAAGAGATTAAGTATTATTCTTCTAGACTGGTAAGTAAACAGTTGTTGATGCTAACGTTAGCTATGTAGCAATAGCTAAACTTACAAATAGCTCCTTAATGTTTCTTTCAAAAATGTTCTTCTCCAAATCTATAACACAGCCTTGGCCGCTGAAATGGAAAGATGTGGTTTTGCCATTTTGGACAAAAATTGTTTAGTTTTGTGTTCAGCTTGTTAGCTAGCTAACCACAGTATGTGTTAGCTACTGTTTACCGTCTGCTTAGCATGTCTAGAAGAAGCTAACGTTGGTTTTGGGTAGGAGTCAGTGTGTTAGCATTAGTTTAGTTTGCTAGTTTGCTGGCTAGTCATGATGCTAAAGCCAGCAGTGTTAGCTACAAGCTAAAGAGCTAAAGACACAAATGTGTATCGAGCCACATTAAACTACAGTAAACTTGGAAATGTGCATCTTTATGGATTACTCAGCCTTATTTATATCTCTAGTACTCAACCACAAACCCGTACCACCACAATTCTTTTAGGTATCCCTGTCTTTTTAGCCTGATTCCAGATTTGTGATGCTGCAATGTCATTTTTGAGAAAAATGCTTCAGTGAACATACAGAAAGAGCATCTGTAGGAGCTTACCCAGAGTTACTGTAAGGGCTGACACAGCTGTTGGCACAGGGAAAACATCACACTCAGGTGAGGAGGAATGGTGAGGAGAGGGGAGGAGGCGTGACGGGAAGGAGAGGAGGGAGTCAGAAGTTGGACCAAATGATTCTGTACAACCTGGGCAGTTTTTACATTACATTACACTCTTTACATTTTCTAGTAAGAAAACTTTGAAGAGGTTTGGCCTCTCGGATATGTTGCAGGAATGGATCTATTTGCAAATTTAAGTTTGATTATTCAAACCTTAAAGGACCACAACAAGTTTATTTTGCAAGTTTAAGCCATTGTTGAATGGTGTAATACAGTTTTAGATGTTTGGGTGTGTTTTTCTTACTGTTCCACACATTTATTGTTTTGACAATATGATCAATAGCTGGCCCCCAGAACTCATTTGAGAAGTCTAAACCTCAAATGAGTCCACATTAATTTGTGTCAGTTGTTGTGATGTAAAGTAGAGGCTAGAGGTTAAACTGATTGAATCCTTTTGGTTACAACAGTCAGAGCACAGTGGAAAGTTATCATTACAATTTCCCATAGCCCAAAGTGAAGTATCATGTATAACATTAAAAAAAGCATCAAATCATCAGATTTCATTTTTGACATTTATGCTTGAAAAATTACAGAAGCTATTGATTGACTGTCAAACTAGTCATTGGTGGATTTTCTGTTCAGTTGATTAACTAATTGTTTCAACTGTAATTTGTAGTAATTTGGACTAAAAGATGCCACTGGTACCGTCGTTTAATGCAACTTCATTGTATCTGTGGACACAAACCATGAATCGAGGCGATATTACTCCCCCCCCCACCCCCCCCGTTGAATTCCTCCACAGCTTGGCAGGACTTGTCGGACTATCTCCCACTCCCCGCAGGTGCTATAGGCTGAAACATTCCAGAAACGCTAAGTGAGGCGACTTGATCACTGCTTGATTTGTGGTTACATTATTCCCCCCTCACAACCCTCTTTCCTATCACTTTTTGCCCCCGCTGCTTCCACAAGTCAGACAATTCATTACAGGCTGATTTATGGTGTGATTTGTGAGCAGTCGTCCCCACAACCTCTCCAGCCTCCATGTGGTGTCACAGCCCATTCCTTTCTGTCTTTCTTGCTCTTAGTATTTCTTTAGATGCAGCGAAGGAGCTGAGAGGATTGGTCGATTAATCAAACTGACCATTAATTGCAAAATAGTTTAATAACCCATTATTCATTTTAATCAATTTTAAAACAAAAATACAAACATTAACTTCTCCTGCCTGTCCGTATGTGAAGATTTACTGCTTTTCTTTGTCACATAATTGAATTTGTTTAGGTTTTTGATGGTTGTTTGGATAAAACAAGCAATTTGTGGAATAGTGCTTTGGGCTAAGATAATTATTTACATATTTTTCTTGACATTTTATATCCAAAATGGAACAGATTCATCAAGAACATGTTTGGCAGATTAATTCATAATAAAAGTAATTGTTAGTTGATGTTGTATTTAGGTGCTTCTGATTCATGCCGTGCATATTCCGCATCTGCTAAAAGTTTCACCTTTTCTTAGCTGCTGGATTTTCTTCATTTTCTTCATTTCTGTAACTCCCCCTGTTGCACAGCGGAGAGTTGGTTAAAAAATGTTCCCTTCAGGGCAGAAATAACGTCAGTTTAGTTTTGTCACACTTCATGTAACCATAAAAATGCAGGTTTTTAGAGCTCCTGTTAGCTAACTTGTTCTAACATGATCATAAAGCCCAGAAAAGACAACAAATGAACAATAACAAGACTTAGAAAATAAAGTTTCAGAAAACACAATTAAGCGTTACTCTTTCAATTTTTGCCCTGAGAGAAAAAAAAAAAAGAAGGTGACAAGCAAAAAAAAATAAATTGACCACATGATTGTAGCGCAGAGAAAGCTGTCAAGCCTAATTAAACATGATTTATGACTGAACTGTCAGGTAATAAATATTTCAGGGGTGTTGGTTTAAATATCAGCATGTTCCTGGATGTTAAGCGATGGCAGCAACTGAACGGTGGTTCACATTCCCCGAAGGCTTTTGCCTGAAATCAAGAGTCATCGCTGATGATCTGGGTCAGGAGGAGATTAGTCGAGTTTATGAAAAGGTTCTGAAGTAGTTTTGAAATGTGATAGATAAAAGGCCGCTACCGTTCATTCAATTTCGTCCCTGCTTACTCTCATGCTTTTTTTCCCCCCTCCAGTTTGACCCGACTTTTACCGACCAAGGAAGGCTGAAATACTTTGTCAGTAAAGTGCATTAGGAAACCTGTAAACCACACATACTAGGTTTAACATACCGTTGAAAAGCCCCTGCTGTTCCACTCCCACGCCCACACTTAAAGCTCTGCTACCTGTGTGGTGCTCGCATGCACCGATGCATGTTTCCGCATCCCCATAAAAACCTATGTCGCTCTTGTGTTTGTGTACGTTAGCAGTGCAGGTGGGATGAAAGACAACTTGAGCTTGGTTTTCCTTGGGGAAATACCCTCGCCGAGCTATGTGAGAGGGCACACTGGCTTTGGGGCTATTTATTGCCACAGCAGTGTAGACTAAAGAAAGCTAAGACAGGGGACTCCCATGTGTGCAACCAAATATCAGTTATGCAGAAAGAGACGTTCAGGGTAAATGCACTGCAGTTAAATACACCTGGAAGACTTGAACGCACCACAGGGAGTCCGAAAGTAGCTGTAGGGAGACTTCTTTCAGATTCTCTAACTGTGACTCTCTAGAAGCAGCCACCCATTTGGACGAGGCTTCAACAGATTTGCATGCCTTTCAGCATCTTATTAGGACTGCAGCTAATGATTGATTTGCTTCTCAATTACTTTAATCAATTGCTTAATTTATTTATTTATTATTTAAACCATGAGAAAATGATGAAAAATGCCCATCCCAATTTCCTTCAGCTCGAAGTCACACCTTTAAATTGCTTGGTGTCCAAACCAAGAGTCCAATCCCCAAAGATGGCAGTGGCAAAATCTGACATTTGCTGATTTAGGTTGAGATACTTTTAGATGTATTATATGTTGGAAAGTTTACCGCAGTATATCAGCTTATAATCAAACATTCATCGCACCTCATTCTTCCATGTTTCCTTGTTTGTTGGTTGAGGAATTACACATTTAGTACCTCAGTCTGTTACAGTAGCATTATGAGCTTTCCATCTTAAAACAAAGCCGTCCTCATGAATGACACTTACCTTCATGATAATTAGTCGGGTGCCTTGCACAGGCCTGTCTGGGGCTCTGGCTCTGAGGAATGTTACGCAATCTTTGTAATGCTTGAGAACAATTAGACGTTTGTGAACGCATCCAAAAACAATAGAGTGACAGAGGAGGGTTGGCGTAACATCTGTTGACAGATGCTGCTTTCTGCCCTTCCTTTCACTTCTTCTTATCTGGATGTTGGACTCTGATTGATAACAGTGTTTCCATCCATTCATCCATCCATCCATTCATCCATCCATCCATCCATCCATCCATCCAAGGGTTGTAGTGATTGTGTTACCGATAGACATTTGATAATATGGTGGTGGCAGATGTTAGGCTGTGTGGATCTTTTGTTTATCACCTCATCTGGTTGCCTTTTCTCTGTCCTTTAGGTGTAACTGATCTTTCTGTTCGTTTTTGTACAGTCAGGGTCACAGACTCTCTCTCTTCTGGTTGTGATAATCATGTAGTGAAAATCTGATATTGTGACAGCTCCAGTTAAAAGGCATGAAAAGTCTTATGTTCGGTGTAGCATCTCGTGCGGAAGGATTGATACGACCCCGTGTATCGATCGTCTGATGAAGTGATTTAGCTTCTAAAGATGATTGACTTGTCATCTGCTTTTCCTCTTTATTTGACTCTCTCGTATTGTTTTCCTCAGTGACTTTGAGGGTCTTGTATCAGACCTGTGATTGAGATCTGTGTGAGTCTTGGCAGCTGTTTAGAGACTCTTAGCCGTCTCGCCACATGTCACCACATCATCAGCTTCCATCTGCCGAGCCTTGGCACGGCCACTTTCACACATCAGACCCCCACCTTCTCTTCGGACGAACCGCACGCTGTCAGTTTGTCCCCCGATTGGTCGCGGTGAACTCCAGAGGTCAGAGGTCGCCCGAGCACAAAGGCAGCGGGGGTTCGTGACTGCGCCGACGGCTTCGCATTCCATCGCCCCGCTCTCCAGATTTGTCCGTCGCACTTTTTGTGTTTTGCTTTTTCGGCCACTCGCGAAAACACAGAAGATTTAGAGGGAGAAGGACATGAGAAGAGAGGGAACGGAGGGGGGGTTATTCTATATCTGCAGGCCTTTGGGGGGGGGGGGGGGGGGGGGGGGGGGGACGGTGTGCTTATGAAGGTCTTTAGGTTTGTCAGAGAGGAGCTGAGGTGGGGAAGTGTTTGGCTGGTTGGATGCTCGGTGGGAGTGCTGTCTTAGCTTGTTCGACGTGCCCGGTCCCTTCTCCTTAATGCCATCGCTCCCCTCAGGGCTGTTTGCACTTCAGAGGGATTAGACCTCCAATCTACTTCTCCTCATTTGTTGGGTTTTCTCCTCTGGCTTTCATTTTTCTGTCCTTTTTCTTTCTTCATTTTGTGTATTTTGTCCCTTTCAAACTCCCCACTTGTTGTGACACCTCAATGTTGCCCCTTCCACTCCTAAAAGCCCCTCATGTCTGTGTTAAATTTGGACAAATTTGGCAACATTTGGCAGCTAAAGAGAGACAGATATATGCCTCCGGAGTTGGTGGAGACCAAAATTGAGCTATAAAGAGTGTGAATATCGAGTTTAATTCTTGAGGTGGACAGATATGAAATGAATACTAATGTTGTTACCAAAAAAAATCTATTAGTGCTTCTATGAGTCAAAGTTTTGAGGTGAAATAATTGTACATTGTACCTCAGTGGTTATAAAAATGCTATGTTAGCATTGTTAGCTCATCTACAAACTGCAAATACAACAGTTGGGTATATAAATTGCTTTGAGAAAACTACTTTAAACAACTGCATGATTATAATAGTTTCAGATTCTTTCTGTTTCTGGCAATCATCCAGTTTCCGTCAGTTGACTAATCAATTCATCCACTATTTTTCGTGTTTATTAGTTACCTGTGATTCCCACTAATCAGCGTCCAAGGTTTCAGTTTTTTTGTGTCATTTCTTTGAGCCAGGTTCATTGTGATTTTCCAACCACAGAAACCTTGATGCCAATTTTAAAACAAACCATGGCAACTTAACCCCTCTGAGGACTTTCCATTTGTTTTGAAGTCAGGAAGCCTGACAGGTTCAATTCCTGCTTTCCTTTGATGCTCCACTTTTCCCCTCTGCAACATCATTACTTTGGCATTAGACGCCGACATCAGCCCTTTAAGTCAAACATTTTGCCTCTTCACTGCAATTATCATATGCATGCCTGTGCAGAGGGGAACACATCTTCTTTTGTTTGTCAGTTTACTGTGTGGTGTTGGTCTGAACAGCCGACCCTGTTGGGACAAGGTGTGCGTGTATGTGGCTGAGTGGTTTTCTAATTATCATCAATGTTCTTTAATCGAGACGTTAATTACATACCCGAGTCCCCATTAATGTCATTGTTGTGGGTAGGAAAGGCGCAGGTGAAGATATTTGCCCACTTTGTGGCAGCTTGATGTATCTGCCCTGCAGCTAATGTAAACCAAACCAAAACAAATGTGTGCACTGCAGTTTTTATATCCTGTTTAACTTTACCTTTAGCAAGGCAGTGTTAACTTAAACTCTGCTTGGCGAAAGCTCTGTTTGTCTAATCCTACAGAGGCACTGAAGTATGTTTTGTCTTTCTTTGCTTTCCTTTCACTTGCTAGCTTAGAAAAAGAGTTAGCAAGCTAGCTAGTTAGCTAGTTAGCTAGTTAGCTTTTGAGACATATAATGGCATCACTTTTTTGTACTTTTGCAGTCGTGACATCAAAACTAGAACAGCAACGAAATGTTAGCTTTTGATGTTAGCAGATTTTTAAGAATAGAAGACAAACTATGGCGGCCATGTTTGTGGAAGAAACAAATGACATCACTGGCTTCAAAATGAGTGAAATCAACCATTTTTTATTGTCTTAAAAATTAGATTTTCTAGATCCTAGCACCCTGTTGCTATGACTATACTGTAGTCATCAGCTGTGTGACTTTGCATTTTTAGCTACTCCAGTGAAATTTAAATTCTTTTTGTTTTTCATCGTCACCACATTTGTGAGATACATGGTTTTTCATTCAAGGGTGGGGACAATGTGGTGAACTACCTTCATTTTTCGCAGGAGTACTTTTGGAAAACAAAATTTTTCACGTTTTATTTTTTGCTCATTTTTTTCGTAGTTGACATCAGGGCGAGTTTCCCGCCTCCCCGGGCCCGTATCCATGGTTACGGTATCCGTGCCGAGGTAACCCCAGGCTGCAGCCTAATGTCCCGCTGTGATAGGAACACTATCATTGGCACATCAGATGTGTCAGTTATTGTGTGCTATTACCGCCTCACTGTGTCTCTGCCTGTCCCTGTAATTACGGATACCTCCGCTCTGTTTTTCCACCTCTTTGTCTCACACTCATCCTTCACTCCCTCGTCTGTGCCAGCCAGGTAATCCAGGCAGCGAGGTAACTCCCTATCTCCCTCCCTGAATTTCTTATAAATGACATAACTTGGGCACATCGGGTTCCTTCTTTATTGGATTTCTTGCCCGTGATGCCAGCTTGTTTGTGTTTGTCTCGCTTCCTCCTTTTTTAGTCATAACTTCAGTGAAGCAGCTGCCAAAGTTAATGATGCCAGAGCTCTGAGGAAAACACAGCCTGCGGCTATGGAAGTGCCACAGCTTATTGCTGTATGAGCAGACACATCTATGAAGGCAATAACTTGTAGATTTAATACCTTAAAACACATTTTTATACAGCTGGCTTCTTGTCTGACCACAAGATAAGTTGCTACTTGCAAAATACTGTTCCGCCATGTTGCCATCAAATGTTTTTATATCTCGTTAGTGCATGTTATTTTACTGGAAAGCAATTTCTTGTGGAAAGATGGAGTCAAATGCAATAGGGTGGACAGAGAGGGGTGGAAAAGAAAAGCTATTGAGTGAAATTGTGAAACTTTCTAGTTTCTCCTGCAGGTTTGCAGATATTAGAAGCAAATACACAGGTGTTCGGTGTGTTGTGTCATGTTTGGTGTTTCTCATATTTTAGCGTCACATAAACAGACACCCTCTGTGGATTTACAGCGACCCACAAAGATCCTATCGGGGTGGTCAAGCCGAAGAGTTGTTTTTCTTCACTCAGCACAGAGTAACCTTTGTCAATCAGCGTGGTCTTGCGAATGGTCATAAATCAGAAGGACTTCCCAATTTGTCTTCTAGGCCTGTCCAGAGGGAAAAATACCACATCAGTCAGGTGTAATTTACTCTGCTTTGTAGCCGAGTGTGAAGCAATCACCCACTCCCTGTAGTTGAACCCCCACCAGCACCATTCATCATCTGTGACGGCGCTGATGAGCAGCAGTCAGTCTTTTAGATTCTAACTCCAGCACCAGCTTTTTCATCTTGTCAGTATTTCATCAATAAAAGTCTCAAATCTTGGTCTCTGGTCCTGTAGCTTCAGTGAACATGTGCATCCCTCTTCAAGGTATTCCTTGAGCGGATCTCCCACAGCGATGCAGAATCTTGTTTACGAGGGAGTAGTGGCCGCTGGTAAAGGCCTCGGAGGGGATATTTTCAGGGACTGGGTCGCTCTGTCCTCTGGCACGCGCCCATAAAACAACCTTAGCTCGCTGCCTTCACCCGCTCCTGCTCTTCCTCGCAAACCCTGGCCCAGTTTCTCCTGCGCTAACTCATACCTCATACTTGGCTGAGAGACCGTAAGCAAGCGTAAGGCAACTTTTGGCAGGTGTACCAATACCGTCACATGTAACAAAGGGCTCTTTTTATCTGTTTCTGTGCCCAGTCTCCTCAAAGCACTGTCTGATTAACCTGTTCAAAGAGCTGAAGAAGGTCAGCAAAGCTTGACAGTAGCTTTTATTAGCTTTTCACAGTGTAAGAAATATTTTTTTAAAATATAATTAGGAGTGAAAAATGTATATATTGCAGCTTTTAAACACAGAGGCAATTAAAAGCGCCAATGTCAGGTATAGAAATGCATTTAAATAACATTTAAAAGTACATTTATGTGTAAAATATGAAAGTTTTGCAGTAAAATGTTTGAAATTTGATAAATTCATATGCTTTTGTTGAAAATGAGATAAAAAATAGGCAGAATTTGACCAAAAATAGGATTTAAAAATGACTTTCTGTACAAAGAATGAATAGGCAAAGAATACAGTTTAAGTACAGTAATAAATAGTCAGAAATGAAACTCAGAAATGAACCTCAGAAAACTGCTGTCGTTTTGTAACCTCGAAAACATAACCAGTTAACAGAGGTCGGCCATCTTCACTCTGCGGCGTAGTATTCATTGTAGCGCCGCTGACTGAAGAGCCCTGCAGCTTAGCACCACCTGGCACCGTTCCCTTCAACTTCACCCTGAGCCCTGTGCACTTAGCTTTAACTCTATTCATTATGGAGTGAAGGGCCTCAGCTAGTGCTCTGGCTCCGTTCCCTGTTGCCCACCGTGGCCCCAAATGGCCACTAATGAGGGGGGACAGATGATCATTGTGCCAACTGCGTTTTTTAAAATCTCACATTTAGTCTTATCGCATTAATCTGCAGTAGAAACAACTGCTAATACCTCTCCTCGTTCCGAAGTAGCTCTCAGTGCTGTAGGAACTTCATCTTTTTGTGCTCTAAGCTGTAGGTGTCACGTAACTGGGGTCAGTGTGTTTGTCAACAGAGTGCAGTTGCCCCCCCCCTCCCTCACATATTTATTTAGCCGGCTCCTCTTGTTCCTAAAATAGCTCACTCACTCACTCACTCACTCACTAGCTGGCCAGAGAGCAGCTTCAGCCGTGTGTGTGTGTGTGTGTGTGTGTGTGTGTGTGTGTGTGTGTGTGTGTGTGTGTGTGTGTGTGTGTGTGTGTGAGCCAAGTGGAAGAGGATGAGGCGAGGTTTCATTATTTCTGTGAATGGTCAGTGTGCGAGAGTGTGAGTGTGTGAATGTGTGGGACAGAAAAAAGTACAAACACACTACTTATGAGAAGTCTTTTTTTTTTTTTTCTCATGACTTCACTATCATTTACACCTTTCTGCCGTGTTTGCATTAGATAATATTCATTTGAGCAAAGTTACATCACTCGCAGTAAAAGTTATTGATTCGCTGATTAGCTTTCCAACCATCATTCCTTGTATTGTTCGACCAAAAGTCAAAAATCCAAAGAGATTCAGTTTAAAATCATATAAAAGAGAGAAAAGCTTGAATTTACTTACACATAAAGAAGATCATTCCAGGGAATATTTGGAATTTTTTGCTTGAAAAGTGACTTTAATTATTAATTGTTAAACATAGTTGCTAGTTCTTTATCTGTTGACTGACTAAACCATCAATTGAGTGATTGTTTCAGCTCCAATTTGGTTAATTTTCACACATTTTAGACCATTTGTACTTTGTACAAGTCTGACCCAGAATTCTTTAATACCTTGGCCAATGTAATTTCACACTCTGTAAAGTTATGATATCAAATATCAGACTGAAACTCAGCTCCAAAAGTAGGTCAGGAAGTGAAGAGACTGACTTCAAATGCTCCAGAAAAAGTACAATCAAACTAAAAAAGATACGAATGAGTTATTTCCACTGAAAGTTAAGAGATGATGAACTGAGCTGAGGATGGGACGGTGAGAACAAACATACCAAAGAGAGCGTTTTCTCTTACCTGATTAGGTTAACAGAGAAGACATTTATTGCCCCTCTGGCGATGTACCGTATATCTTGTCAGCTTGTTGCAGTTGGCAAGCCCTCACAGCGGCCCATAGGTATGCGCACCTCAAGCAGTGACACGATGCCATACTTTGCTCAGCAGGTCGCCGTGTACACGGCTCTCAGCTGAACGTGTGATTGACGGTGAGCGATTCGACATTTCGACATATCTTCATTTGACATTTACTGTAGCAAATGGACGACTGGATCACTTCCATTACAGTTGCATGGCATGAAGTACGGTGTGTTTTTTAATTTCACAGCGCTTTGCATGCCTCATGTCACGTCTCCCTTTATCTCATATGACTGGGTTGCTTCACTGAACGGAAACTGTCGCAAATCTTTTTAAACCTTATTAGCTATTTGACATCACTTGAAGATTAATGGCTTGGGGGTGGGGGGGCTTGCTGTTTGAACACACACACACACACACACACACACACACACACACACACAGTCGATAAGCCCAACCTAAAGGGATTGAAACCTGCAGGGCCAAACAAACTGAAAGACATGGTGTTGCTCGTCGTTTCTGCAGGGGAGAAGATGAGGTGATACCGAGTTTGAGTGGCAGGAGTGTTTTAGCACTTGTGTGTACTGTGAGAGAGGTTTCATAGTGCCAACATTTTTCACTCACACTCCCTCTGCAAGGACAAGTTTTCCTGCCCCCAAGTGTAACTTTCACTCCTTTTGTACACTTGAGGTCAACTGGAGGTTTACAAATCCTTTTTTTTTTTTTTTTTTTTTTGCCAACTTCATATTTGTCTTTGTCACGCCTGAAACACCTTTTAAACAATGACGTCAGGGAGGGGTGATAACTTCTACATGCAGCACATTTACCCCTTTCAGCCTGTGTAATGGAACGAACAGGTATTTGCAATATTTTGTACACAGCATAAGCTTATTAACTGCATATTTCAAAACAACCTCTGCTCCTATAGTAAAGAAAATCTCTTCATGGCGATGTTGACCTTCAGACAGAGCCTCGAAACCTTCTGCAGCTTAGTTAAGATAGAAGTGATGTCAACCGCGTAAAAGCTGCAACGATTGGTCGATGAATCTGCAACTATTTTGATAATAAATCGATCATTTTAAATGATGTTTTTCGGCAGATCCAGCTTCTCAAATGGTATCGGACAAAACAGGACATTTGATGAAGCTTTTCATGCCCCTATGGACGAAGCACATACATGAGTGAAGGAACAAATAGTAGGTGAAATCCATGCAGAAAATAATCAACACTGGGGGTGTCCATCAGGGTTTATGTAACTAACCTAACCTGGCCCAACCTTTTGCTGTCAATTAGACTATTTTTCATTGAAAAAGTCTGTTTATGGACCTCAGAGTAAAGATCTATTTGCCACAGTACGGAAACCACCAGAGTCATTGGTTGGAAAAATCAGATTCTGTCCTGTTCGGTTTTGAGTCATTCAGGTACGACATATTTTTAAAAGTTGGCAATTGGATTAGTTTAAATTAGTCTGTTTTTGACTTGACGAAGTGAAGTGTTACTGAGAAGCTGCTGACATTTCAGCACCTCGAGGTTCCTTTTCCTCGAACGACGGGCGTGCGAGCGCCGCAGCTCTTCCTTCAGGAATGTTCAGGCATTCCCGATCCCACCGGCATTCCCGATGACATTTAGGATCCATTGGAATCCGTGACAGACAGCAGGGGGACAGGTCTGGGCCTAGGACCCATCAGCCTGTGAGAGCTAATAGCTAATGAACCGT
The DNA here is from genome assembly GCF_021018895.1 of Seriola aureovittata. Lineage (NCBI taxonomy): Eukaryota > Metazoa > Chordata > Actinopteri > Carangiformes > Carangidae > Seriola > Seriola aureovittata. The sequence continues at coordinate 16,219,058 of NC_079386.1, forward strand.
TGCCAGGGGCGACATGAACATTCCATGTCATCGCCATAGCTACTACACTCCCCGCCCCTCCTCCCTCGACCACCACCTCCTCCTCCTCCTCCCCCCCCCGCTGCCCTCCAGCTCCTTGAAGAGGTCGCACACCTGTCTGCACCTCTCTTTCCTCTCCACACCCCCCGTTCTTTCCCTCTCTTCCTCTTCGCCATCACCCTCCCGCCACCCTCTCCCGTATTCTCACTTGAACTCAGTGAAGCAGCTATTGGTGATTCAAGCTGAAAACACAGTTGTATTTTTTGTCTATTTTTTAATGTCTCACTACTTTTAGTGAGTAAGAGGCCACTGGAGTTGGTGTTTAGTCTCAAAGATGTTTTGTGTACTCTGGAGTATATTCTCACATGAGTCACGAAGCATCACTTGACACTTCACCGTCTAGTTATTTGTGACCTACAACTAGTTATCCCGCAATGTGGATCACTGAAACCCCTCGTAGACACTTCACAGCGTCTCTTTCCCTCTACTTCATTTTGCTTTTCCCCAAAACAAACGGTCGCTTGTTTAGTAGATGAATTGAATATTTTTAAATGACTACAATACCCACAAATCCCTCTGTGTGGGAACCTAATTCCCAGGGTCACTGAAAAAAAGCTGTCAGGGGTCAGAGTCGGAGCCGGAGGTCAGAGGTGACATAGCGACAGCAGGTTAGGCTGCGTGGTTTGTAACTAATGTTGCACACAAGGGTCGCTGTTAAAAGGGCAGGACTTAAATTACATAACGTTACGTGTTACCTTCAGGAATTTGTCAGAGAGACAAGAGCACACATGCGTTCGCGGATTTGAATCGTACACACGGCACGTCATAAAGGCAAATAGCCTGTCGGGACATTTACTGACCTTATCAGAGGTCCTCCTGTCATCTGTTTATTGACTTGGAAGTGTGGTTTTTTTTTTTTTTTTTTCTTTGGGTTGTAGCTGATAAGAGGAGAGACGGCTGATGCAGGTGCTGGAGTCACCTCTGGGTTTATGGGAGCGCACTGGGAAGTGACCATGGACTCACCTTTTGACCAGTCAGATAAGAGGGAGTAAATCTTGTGGCGGAAGCATCAAGAAATATGGATTTTTCTTTGAGCTGAAATCCCAAAATGAGCTGGAGTCCAGCAGCTGGAAAATGACACCTACCTTTAGACAGTTATTGAAAGTGACAGTCTCTGGCTGTTTAAAGGGCTATTATTTTGTGAACAAAAGACCTAAATTAGCCAGCATTCTTTCAAAAGCACCGTAATTTGTTTAAGCACCGTGAATTTTTCAGCTGTCAGTCTTGGGTTCTCTCTGAAGAAGAGGAACTCTTGTCCAGACTTGATCCACAGCCACGGATCTAGAAAGGATAAAGAAAAAAAAAAAAATAGGTGGACAGGTGAAGCTAATGCAAGGTAAGGGTCGCTTCAGCTGGCTGAAGTGACCGTGGACGACCTTAAGATAGAAAGGTAAAACTGAGGCCAAGACATGTCGCTGCGAAGAGGGTACTGTCGAGGTCAAACACCTGGAGGACGTCTGACCTCTCTACAGACCTAGAGAAACGGTCGTGGACTGACCTTTTTCGTTGGAGGTCTGCAGATAGCATCGGTCGAAGATGACAATTATGAGTCTCTGGAAATGATTTAAGGCGTTATGACTCTCAAGGCTGACCGAGGGTCGCCTTGAGAGTTGGATGTAGAGGTCACAACAAAACAGGTTCCATGGCCCGTTCTGTCGAGACGGAGTTTAAAGAAATGTTCTGGCGTCCGTCCGTCTCACAAGATGTTCCACGGCAAAAGTGGACTGAGAAAACCTGAAAGAAAATAGAGAGGTAGATGTTGAGAAGTAAAGAAATGCCAATATATTGCAATAAAAGAGTAGCATGCTGTTTGTAAACCCTCATTCTTTCAGCACCATAACCTTGTCAATAGAAAGAACACAAAAAGAAAGTGAAAATGGGGCCGCCCCCCCCCCCCCCCCCCCCGTAACTCAACCCGCTATTTACGACCAAATTAAACCAATGCTCTGCCTTCCTTCTTCTTAACAGACTTTCCCATGACGCTCTCTCTCACATCCTAAGGTCATTGTTTACGCCTCGACACTCACTATAAGAATCCAAGATGGCCAGCAGTCCTGCTTCCTGTCCTTGACGTGAATCACTGCTCTTGGTTTTAACTCGTTACCCCTCGGTGTAGCCTTTCAGTGTCGTTGGGTTCGTCCCACACTCGTTTTGGCAGCTTCATCCCACAGTTTAACATATTGAACGTTTGGAACAGAAGACTCCTGTGTTTATTATTGAATATAAATGTTAGCTTTGACAGGTTTATGCAGTTTTAACATCTGTTAGTCAGTTAATGGTCAGTGTAGGTGGTCAGTTTTACCTTTTAAAGAAAACCAACAGTGTTTTAATCCCAGATTTAAAGGATACGGTCGTAACTTTAAAGTCTTGTGTCTGTATGTGGAAACAGGTTTTGCTTGCGGTATTACATGAACTTTTCCTAATGTGCTTTTAATGAAAGTAATGGGGGACATTATACTCCAACAATGCAATGCACAAAGGAAATGGAGGAGCTGCTCACAGCTAGAGAATCAGAGCTTAATCGATTAGCAGATCGACAGAAAAACAATCAGCAACTATATTGATAGGTGATCATGTGTTTTCAGTTCAGTTTCAGTGACTGTTGTTGAAACGTATCCTTCGGTGGAGCAGGTTAATGTGCGGTAGCGACCTAGTTGTGCATTTACTCGGCTGGCCCCTCGCTCTCTCTCCCTATACTGACCTAATGTTGAACGTCCACTGAGCATTCCATTCCTTCCACTTGTCCCAACCTCTCCACAGATAAGGTCAAAGGTCAGCTAGAAGAAGAGAGGGAGAGGGGCGGGGGGTGTTGGTAGGTGGTTGGCAGGGAGTGTCCTTTATTTTCCCTGTGTGTTGTGTTAGTTCGCAGGTTCCTCTGTGCGTCCTTGTGTTAGTTTTGTCTTCAAAGGCCAGTCGTTTTTCACGGAGCGAGGGAGGGAGAAGGAGAAGGAGAGAGGGGAGAAAGGGGTGGGGGGCGGCGGCGGCGGCGGGGGAAGGAGGATGTTTTTCTTTTTCTGAACTCCCTGGTCATGTGAGTGCACTGACATGCAGCGCTTCATGAGTAGTTCACCCAAGCAGGTGCGTTACTGATTGGCTCACGGGAAAGAGTTTTGCAGCAGTTCCTTGGAAACTCAGTGTTATTAGGTAACCTAGTTAAAACGAACCTTTTAGCCTCAGCTCGGATTTCAGTTTCAAAATGCGAGAAACATGAATCACTTTAGTGTCATCTGCAGCACATCCTGTGCACATGTAGTTTCATTTACATTTACATTTCGAGCTGCAACTCACAATTGATGTAAAAGGTCAGAAAATGATGAAAAATACCCCTCAGAGTTTCCCAGAGTCCAAGATGACGTCTTCAGATATCTTGTCCAAAAGGTCCTTAAGCAGAATAGTTGATTATTTCTGTCGGCCGACTAATCGACCTTTAGCTCCAAACTAACAACACTTCCTGCTTCACATTCCTGTCTGCAATTCCTCCATATGTGCAGAACTGTGAAGACTATTTGGAGTTAGTACGATTGCGTATGAGATTCAGTTATCGTACATGACAACACAAAAAAACAAACACGGATCTGCATCGCTGGTCTTGACAGTTTACTATTGCGTGACCGTGACGCTTGATGGGCTGATAGCATGTTGAGTCTGTTGACTCTGTGTTTTTACATTATAAACCTCTTCTTGTGTTTGAGCAGTCAGTTACTGTATATGAAATAAAGAGAAGTCTTCAGGCGATTGGAAAGCACTACCTCTAGAACAGGGATACGGCTTAGGAACTGTATGTAGACCTGGTTTCCTCTGGTCTAAATGCAGGTAAAAGTTCCCGCCTCATGATGATGATATGACCATAGGTTGTAAACCCCGAGCTCCTAACACCCAAGTAGAACAAAGTGAAGCATTAACGTGTTTGATCCTCTTACTGTGCCGAGCAGACCGAGATCAAACGGCTTCCTATATCTCCACCTTGCCCCCCTGCCTGTCTTGTGAATGAAGCACTTAACCCTCCGTGCCGCTTCTCAAAACAGTCGTCCCGTTATTTCAATACGGCCGAACCCAAAACGTCTCCTGACCGGGACGTCAAACTCGTACCGGCCGTGTCACTGTAAATCGCCTCTCGATGTGGCCGCGGCCTGTAAATATTATCTCAGTCATGAACGATATTGTTTCAGCGTCTGTCTGACTATTCGTCATCTGTAAGTGGCTCTGTACCTCGCTGTGATGATGGGTGAGTTGTAATGCCTCCCCAGCGGGACACTTAACCCCCGAGTCGACCTGTATTATTTCAGTTTCAGTTTGATCCAAAATGGTTCCTCCTATGGGATTCGTCACTTCTGAGGCCCCCTACCACCCCCCACACCCCCCCCTCCTCCTCGTGCGCCACGGCGGAGTGGTGGTTTCCTGTGGTGAAGAGGGAGTCGAGGGGCTGACAGCAGGCGGCTTGTCCAGGCAGGACTCCTGTGGTGTGTGAAACCGCGATGCCTGCCAGCTGTGTAAAGCTCAGCTAAGTCCCTGCATTTCTTTAAAAAAAAAAAAAAAAAAAACAGAATGCTCTCATTGCACAATGCAAACGATGTCCATCATCTGCACATCCCCGTGTTTTCACTGCAGTTTCACTTGTTTCAAAACTTTTCTTTAAAGCGAGTGATGATGTTTTGTTGTTAAAGCAGAGACCCCTCCACTGAAGCCACTGATTGAGTAAAGGAATCCTAAAGAAACAGTATTTATAAGGAAGAATCAGGTTTTAAAAACATCTGGTCTTAACTCATTCCTGCAGGGTTTGTCAGGGGTCATCCGTCGTGCCGTACCTGACACAGATCGGACGAAAACACTACGCCAAACTGTTATGGCGTGGCTGCAGTCATGCTAAAGTGGTTAGCAGCAGATGAGATGGTTCCCCCCTCCGACCAGCCCGTATCAGGAAAATCATGTCTTCAGCTGATACCATGTGCTCATGCCTGCAGGACTGACAAAAATCAGCATGGTTGAAATCCTGCAACACAAAAACTACAAGGAAAATCAGTATCACGATAGATTTGTGTTGTTGTTGTAAATATGTGCCCGTACGTCTCTGATGTTAACAACGCGTTTACACATAAACCTTTACGCGGCGGCTGCTAGTCTTCCAGTATACACGCTGTCACTTCCTACATCTGTGCTTCCAGAAACGGCTTTTAAAACCTCGTGGCTTCAGTAAACTCTGCCGCCTTGTGTACGTGCACCTGTTTATCAAACGCCGCCACCCATAGTGCAGTGCACATGCAGTTCAGCCATGCTTTTAACATGTCTTGTGCGCAGAGGGAGGGAGCTGAGGTGTGATTGAGTGTCTTTGAGCAAGTTGAAATGTCTTTCTAGCTGAAGGGGTTTGCTGGTTTGCGGTTGAAGACAAATGAACCCCCCCCACAACGAGGGTTGCACAAGTAAAAAGCTTTTAGAGTGCTCCTTAAATCTTCTTGTTGTTCTCGGAGTCCAAAGTAGAAACTACCTTCACGTATCGCCAAAAACGTGCTGAGATCTTTGTCGATCCAGGACTTCAGTATCTTATTATGCTACAAATTGCTCTGCTCGTCTGTCATCAATCATCTTCCGCTTGATGTGTTGTTTGTGGCTCAAACTGTTCAGCTCAGATTGATCGTGACAAATGGGTGAATCATTAATTTTTTTTATCATTTTGGTTTCTGGATTACGTCCATGTCAGAACGCTTCAAACTATATCACTCGTCACTTCATCGATGTTAAATGTGATATAATCCCACCTGAGTCATTCTCTGTGCATGTTTAACTCATTTCTAATCACCTGTCATCTTGTACTGTACCCACATCACGCCACCTCACGCTCTACATCATATTTTACCCCATCTGAACTCCGCTCTGCGTTCCCTCACTCGCTCACATTTTAAATAGTAACCGAGTGCGTCTTTAAACCCACATGACGCGACCAGACGGGTGGATTTTAATACACTGAGTATAAAGTTTGGACGGGAGTTTGCACATAAGTCCGAGTTAATTTCTTACTACAAAGTTAATTTTCAACACTGGCGTGCAGCCGCCCATGTCTAAATGTTCCCAGCGATCACTTGGCGGTCGCGGCGTTCATGTATCAGAGCAGTAGATTGGATTGAAGTGTTACTCAGGCTGGCGGCGCTCCATCTAATGAGTAAGATTTTCTCCAAAATCAGCAGGAGAGGATGACTTTTTTTTCCTGGAGCTAGGATAGGAACGCTCACTCTCGCACATGTGCGTTAGCGATTAAGCCGTCAGAATGAGAACAGAGAGAGACGGGAGCTGTCAGTGCTCCACGGCTTATCTCACATCTCTCAGTGTTGTTACTCGTACGGTTTCTGTGCTACAGTATCGCTTCGTGTCATGTAGAAGTTCGTCTTCTGTCCCTTCTCTCGTCCTATTGGCTGTCGTCTTCCGGCCGCCCTCACACCCGCCCTCATGCCGTAAATGACACAGTGTTCTGTGTTTAACTCACGGAGACAAATGAGAAAAATCTCTGTGGATTAAACGGATCATAGCACAGGGCGCTCCTGCATGGCTGATCTACTATTTGTGTGTGTGTGTGTGTGTGTGTGTGTGTGTGTGTGTGTTGTGTGTGTGTGTGTGTGAGGGACAAAAAACTTGTATGTGCTCCTGTATTATCTGTCTGATTCTCTACTTATTCTCCTGTTTAATACCTGTTGCTCCTGGAGGCCTTTTCCGCATACTTACCTGATGGCTTCTTGGCACAGTGTGTGTGTGTGTGTGTGTGTGTGTGTGTGTGTGTGTGTGCGTGTGCGTCTGCGTGTGTGTGTATGTATGTGTGTGTAAAAGTGGACCATGTGTATCATGTGCACAGGTTTGAACAAAAAGGGATTTGTTTGTTGAGTAGGGTGTTACACTGAACTGTTCCTGCTCTGTTCAGTTTAACCGTTCGTCTGCTGAGTCTCTATGTACACGGTTGCCATGCCAACCGCTGCCCATCACAAGGCGAACAAGCGGAGCTGACGTTTTTGAGAGATTCTCACCAGCTGTCTGCTGTGCACGCACGTACGCACACCCACACACACACACACACACACACACACACACACACACACACACACTGTACCGCATGCATACAGTCAGTGAAACACACCGACCCTCCGTTCTGTGTCAGTGTCTCTCTGTCACTCGGTCGTCCCCTTCCTTGACGAGCTGCTGTGACATTGCTGTGGCTTTTCATGTCCAGCCTTCGCACCGCCCAGCAAACTTCCACAGCACATAACTCAGCGAGTGTGTGTGTGTGTGTGTGTGTGTCAGTAAGATGACTAAGGAACCATGGGAGTAAACGACTGCTATTTTTAACCTTCCCCAGGTGCAGAGTTTTAACTTTTAGCAATAAAGCAAAATGACATGACAAAAGTTCCTTTTAAAAGTGCAACATTTTTCAGTTTTTTCTTTATTTTAGTTAATATTTTATTGTTGTACTGTTTTTAATGTGCAGCTGACCGTAAAGAGGCAGATTTAATCATTAAAAAAGAGTTTATGTTTCTCACCCAAACCTCTTTCATCCACGTTAACTCCTTAGATGTGATCCTGAAGCACCGTTTACACCACAATGCTTCCGACACTTATCTGAAAAGTGCGGCGAAAAGACGTGTATACGTGCGCAATCACATACGTATAAACACAGACATGGTTTTGTTTTCGTGTCGGATGACTCGCTGCGAGTGGCTCATGTTGGTGGTCCCGTCTTCAGTTTAGATGTATTTTGCTTTATGTTGCTGTTGAGGAAGTTTCCAGGAAAAACAAGTGCTGCTGTCACAGAGAGACGATTAAGGATTACACAAACCAGAGAGAGAGGGAGGGGAGGGGGGTTTGTATATACTGTAAGTTTACCTGAGGTTTGCAGTGTTGTGGAGCTTTAGGTCTGTGGAATGCCATTATGTTATATGGTGACGGATGGCTGTGTAAACAGAGGTGTACAAATAAAGTCGGACTGAAGGTGGAGGGCTGAGCGAGGACACGGAGTCTTTGAAAATGACATAATTTCACTTTGCTGCATCGTTGATTTCAAACTTAAAGCATTTATGAGCTATAAGCCTGTGAATGGAGTGAATTTTATTTATTTATTTTTTATTTTTTTGCAGCATTTTGGCTTTGGGAGTGTAAATAAAAAACCTCAGCGTGAACCCGAAACCATCTGATAAAACAACTGGAAAGATGCTTACCATCAGATATCTCAACCAACTCTAAATATCACTTCCCTAGCGCTAGGGGCCACTATAAAAATGCCAACTACTAAATTCATTGCTGCCACATATACTTGAACAGCAGCATTCTGATGCTCGGCCTACGAGTTCAGTCATGTGGCGTTCCATAGATTTATTTGCATATAAATTTGATGACAAGATTGTACTGTTTGTATCACCTGGGTGGTTTTATGGGTGTAAATTTTTGTAGTAATGGTTTTAAATAATTCCCAGGATCCAAATGAGGCTAAAAGCCTGTTGCATGCTGCGTGTTGTTTATAAATGAAAGGAAATTGCTAACCTTGTTTCTACATGATGAGTTTATATCCAGCTGTTTTGCTCTGCCAAACATGTTTTCTTGGAAATGTAGTTTCTCACCAGAGACATGTTTACACACTCTGGCAATATTTCTTCTAGTCCAGGAAGTGTGACATCCTCACACTGCACAGAAGGCATATAAAAGAAGCCGAGGTCGCCCGTGACGGACTTTGATATTGCTACTATCGCTACATAACCAACATTAACATCAACAGTTGTTTACTTACCAGTCTCGCCGAGAGCTTCAACCAACACTGTGTTTACAAGACAACATCCTCTGAGCAGCGCTACTTATACTTCAGCGACTCGGTATCGGAAAGTGACGAGACGGTCCAGCTGGACCATGGCTAGCTGGTTAGCACGCTAACTTCAGTAGAAGAAAAGTAGTGATAGAGAAAGAAGGAAAACAAGAGGCAGCTGTTGGTCAGTAAAAGGGATGAAGTTTTCATGCCGTTTCTTCTAGACTTTGTTTTAGTTCTTTATCTTTGATCTCACAACATCATCCTTCATTTGTTTCTTCTTATCTCTCTTACACTGAGGCCTAGGCCTCTTCATTCATCAGAGTAGGACAGAGGTGTAGGGATTGGGGGGGGGGGGGGGGTGGAGGAGAAAGGGAAGGATAGCTAGTGTTTTCATCCCGGTCCTCGCCCCGGGGGCTGTGAACTGACAGCTGTACCCGGCTCGTGATGGGAGGAATGTGAGGAGGACAAAAGGCAAGAGGGGAGAGTCTTAGGAGGAGATGGGGGAGGGAGGGAGTTCAGGTAGAGAAAAGAGGCAAACACTTCTCCTCCTCCTTCCTATGTCTTCCATCTCTTTCTCCTAATCTTTGTACGTCTCACACTGTATTCCTCACTTTTGTATTTTTTTTTTTCCCTCCCTCGTTTCTCCCACTGTCCTTTCCCTCTCATCCCTCCTTTCGCTTCCTCCCTTCATTCATCCCAGCTTGTCATTTTTAACCAGAGAACAAGTCGTGGATTGATGTGCCCTATAGACTACAAACACACACATTCCTCAGCGTTTCAAACACACATGTCCGCTCCTCCATGTCCTAACCTGGTGATTGTCAGCGTACGCTCCCTCGAGCGTAGCCTCGCCTTTTTACTGTCAACAAAAGATGTTTAATGAATTTCACCCCTTTTCGGAGGTAAACACGCTGCTTTTACAGTTCCTTGTAACTGCAGTCAAAGGCTGCAAACGACCCGAGACAGGAATTCTTCAGGAGGAGCGTGGAGGAGGAGTAAGAGGAGGGAGGGTTGAAAAGAAGGGCAAGGAGTTAAATGAGGGAGTAGAGGCGGATGAAGAGAAAAGAGGAGGAAAGGATCATGAGGAGGAGGAATTGGATGGTGTCGGGCAGGTGAAAACAAGGGATGAGGAGTTAAAGTCAAGGATTTTATTTAAGGAGGAGAAAGAGAAGTGGAAAGCTAAGGAAAGGAGGCAAGGAGAGGAGGAAGAGAAAGAGGAAATAAGTGGAGAGGGGGGGATAACAAATGAAGAGTGGGCAGAAGGTGAAGGCTTGTTTATCACGAACAAACGTTTCACCTGACAGAGTTCACCTGTAAAAACGTGTCCGTCGTCTTGTCTTACACAGGAACCTGTGCGCTGTCTCGGCCTGAAGAATGAGTTCTCCTCCGAACCTCAGACACATGAGCCACAGAGTCTTTAGTTTCAGCCGAGCAGACGCACTTTAACTTTAACCACGGCGGGCGCTCTTACCGACCCAGGGCTGTTTTATATGCTGTGCACAGCGTCGGTGATGATGCTGCTCTTTGCTTTCTTTTTAAATTATATATAAGCTCATGTTACTTATGCCTAATGGTTCCTGGCCTGTTGCAACAAATTCATCATTAAACTCAAGTGTCGTTATGTTTGTCTGGTCTTTGCCAACCAAAGATAATACAGACAGATGTTCAGGTTCAAGGTTCAGCCTCTAGCATGCAAATACATACTCTTAAATTAGTGAGATAATTCGTGAATACATTGTGCAGCTTGCATAAAGACATCTGTCGCTATGAAAAGGTGCGTGCATGTAACACAGTCTACGCTCGTGTCTTCGGATACTTTGGTTTCAAAAATAATAAGAATCAGAGATTACAACTAAAACCATAAAGAGATGACGTCTCCGTGTTGATGGGTCAGTTTGTATTTCCAGCTTCTCCGGTGTGAGGGTTTGCAGCTTTTGGCTGTTTAAAAACAATTCAACATGAATCATTTAATTTAAATTAATCCTTAATTTAATCTGTGACGTTTCACAGACTAAACCGCGTTATCGTGTCTAAAATAGCAAACACTCACTCGGCCAAAAGTGAAAGGAACAGGGTGGAGACACCACCACTTTGACCCTTGACCCTCGTCTGATTTTAGATCATGAACGCTTCTTCACGGACGCGCCCGTGGGAAGGAGCAGTACCACTTCCACCCACTTAGACTTATGCATCCAAACACATAAACCCTGTGGCTGCAGTGGACATTCCTGCTCCTTCAGGGACGTATTAGGCTACAGCTTCACTCTCCTCTCTCTGTGTAGATAATAGTCCTCCTGGCTGCATCCCAGACTCATTAAAACGTATTTTGATAATCTTGTCATGCAGGATCTCGGGCATGAAGTAGCCTCATGACTCTGCTTTCGGCTGCCAGACTCGAGTTTAAGGAAGGGGCCTCTCCGCCCTTTCGCTGTTCCTCGAGCACCGTCCTTTGCAGGAAGAGTTTGAAATCACAGAATGTCAGACGCGGGAGTTTATTTCATCGCGCGAGGCGGATTTTTTTTAATCCCTTGCAATGACATCTATTTCTGTCTGCAACTGTGCATCAACAGAAGCACACAAGATAAATATATTCCCTTTAATTTATATTTCAGGCGCCCACTCCCCCCCCCCCCCCCCCCCCCCCCACTATCTCTGGATGACTCGGATAGACAGACCGAGAATCCGACACTCCTCTCTCTCCCTGGAGCCGACCATCACTCCATCTCTCGGTTATTTTAAACCCAGAGCGGCAATTACAGCGAGTGGGGTCGTCACCGTCGTTAAAATAGTGCTTCCTCGACAGTGTGTGTGTGTGTGTGTGTGTGTGTGTGTGTGCAAGTGTGTATGTTTATCGGATTTATGTAATCCGCACCCCAATCAGCGCCTGTCACCTCCCGTCCCCCAACCCCACCCTGCGTGGTTTGAGAGCAGGGTGGGGTTTAACTTTTATTGTTGTTGTTGTTGTCGTCCACAGCTGTTTGAAAGTGTGTGAAACCACTGTACTGCACGTATAGTAAGATAGTGTTGGACACCATGGGACAAAATAAAATGTCAGTCATATTTTGCTAATAATAATGAGGTAGCAAACCTTTGAGTGCGTCTTGGGGTTATTAGGCCAGTCGTTTCCTGGCGGTTCCTAAGTGGCGGCAAGATGAATCTAAGACTTCACTAAATGATTATACGTATAGGGAATGAGAAAAATCTAAATTCACTGTTTCTAATCTTTCATTGGTGCTGTTTCTTATCAAATATTTGACAAAGTTTTACATGTTTAGGCCTCTGGAAATAAACCTGACAGATGAATCAATTTGCATCAATTGCATCAATAAATAATTGAATACCTGAGATTTTTGTTCAGGTATCGGAAAATGCACTGCATCATGATACAGACATGAATATCATGATATAGAATTACATATTCCACATTAGATTGTATCTATTATTGCCCTCCCTGAGGCCGAGGCTGAAACCAGGCTCCCGTCTTTCAGTCATGACGTTTGCTGAGCTGCTTTAAAGTGTTTGAAAGCATCAAAATGGAGCATAAGGACAGATACAGATGGACAGCTGAATGGCATTAATTACCTCACATCCTGAGGGGATCCACAGAAAATATGAAGAATGGGTTACTAAATTGCCAGTCATTACACTGGATAGGACACACACACACACACACACACACACACACACACAGTTGAGTGTATACACTAAGGGGCTAATTTGATAATTGCCTGCGCAGCATGCCTGTGCAGTGTCTTGCATAGCTCTCTGTTGGTATCTCGCGCACACAAAGACACACACACACATGCCAGTGCCAGTAAAACACTTATCATCCCATTAATCTCGCCGATTGCATCGACTCTTGTCAATTTCATCACAGTTGCGCTGACAAGCTTCACTGGATGTTGAACTTTTTGCATTTGCACTTGGCACCTGTCGACACCTTTCGGGTTCTTTAAGTTCAGTCGACAACACGGACAGAAGAGAGACATTAAAAACAATCTCTTGAGTTGTTTTGTGGCTAAAACAGTCTAAAATAAAACATGTATTTTTATCCCAAAAGTTTTATACAATCGTATTTTCCGTATTTCAAGTTAGCTGAAAATGCAGAATTATGGAAGCCAGCAGTCCTGTGTTGGGACTTGCCCCATCATTAAATGAGTAATTTCCCTCCCCAACACCTTAACCTACAGGTAGAGCTTTTACTGTGCATTGAAAAGGCGAGTCAGTAGTTTGAAAGTTTTCGCAACCATTGGCAACAACTCTCAAAATACGGACACATTAGCTTATGCCGTTAAATTACGGCTCTAGTAACATTAAAACAAGTTCACTGCAGAGCTCGACTTTTCGCAGCAAAACTGGATGGAAAAACTGCGAGACAGCCGAACGAAACGTCATATTTCTGCCAGAAATCCACCCAAGCTTGTCGAATTGTAACCTGAATCACGTGACCCCCCCCTCATGTTCGTTGTCTTCAAAGCTGTTGTTACTTTCCACATCCTCCTGTCACCCACATGCAGCGAAGGAAGTTTGGGTTTAGATTCAGTATTTGGTTTCTCGTCTTTTTTTTTTTTCCTTTTTTTTAATCCTCGTCTTACACTTGACGTACAACCACAGGAAGTCAGTGCGCCGGTTGGTCACAGACAGCGCATACCTGCATGTGCGCGTGTGTGTGTGTGTGTGTGTGACTGTATTTGCATGTGTCCGTCTGTGTGTGTTTTTTAGACGGGGGGGTGTTTGTGTCCCAGCTTGCATCCCTCGGCCAGCTGTAGGGATTACATTACAGCGTGTTTGGAAAAGCACCGGAGGGTTTCTGCAGTTCACATGCCTGACGGGAAGAAAGAAAAGAAGAAATGTCTTCACTATCTTCATCCCTTTGGGACAAAGCTGAGCTCGTATTGTCTTCTCTTTGTGGTGAACTGGAAGAGGACAGAGAAGGTGGATCCGTCCTGTTGTAGGATTGGATCCAGAAGAGGGAGATTTAGTCCGAAATGTAACACGATTAAGGAAGCCACCGCTCAGAGGTGTGTTCATCCATCAGATGATACAGACACACGCTGATCCCCATTCAGAGCTGCCACTTGTCAGTCAGCGTTTGTTTAAATACCCACAATCCCCTCGGGGGGGGCGCGATCGACCCCACCTCCGGGGGCCGCTTTCGATAGACTGCGATTGACAGGTTTGAACTTACTACCCGCGACTGTTTGTGAAGCAGAAACGACGTGAAGCTGAGTGACGGGCAATGATCGCAGGGTTTTTTGGGGTTGTCGAATTCCTCATGTGAGAGGAGATGGAAACGGTGGTGGTTGCGGGGGAGGAGGGGGGGGGGGGTGATGGGTGATGGGGCGGGCCGGCGCTGCACTTTCAAAACGAGCAGCTGCCGTGACGATGGAGGCCGGTAAACAAACGTCCCTCACACTGTCCATCCATCTTCTTTCACTCTCCTCCTCCTTTTTAAAAGCACTCCTCTCTCTCTCTCTCTCTGTCTTTCTTCCACTTGATCGCCCCTCCACTCTTACTGTTCATGCTACATGCTAATGCAGATGCCTGTCAGTCAGAACAACTTGATGTTCCAGCTTCTTAAATGTGAGAATTTGTAGCTTTTCTTAGTTCAACGTCATAATAAACTGAATATCTTCTTGTTTTTTTGGATTGTCGGTGCGACAAAAGTTTAGAGTTGAGACATTTCTCCATTTCCACCTTCTCTCCTCTCTCTCTTTCTTCCTCCCTTAATTCCTCGAAACCCCAGATTTTGTGATGATAACCCCCCCACCGCACCCCACCCCACCCCACCCCACCCCAGGCTCTATTTTGAGGAGGATTAGCCTCCAGATACATAATGACCGGACTCGACAGGAATTTCTGTACGTTGTGTAGCTGCTAGCTACACTTTGACATGTGTAACACACACACACACACACACACACACACACACACCTATATGGGGTTTTTAACCTGTCAATACATCGGCGGGGCCCCCTTGCACTGTCGACCGCAGGTTTATACAAGCCCTACAACACCACAAACATAAGTAAAGAGAGATTAAAATCCATCTTTTATCTCCCTTAGTTATCTTTTTCTCTTTACGATCCTTATCTCTCTCCTAGCATGCTCTTCCCTCTCACCTTCTCTCCTTTCTTTTCTGCGTTTTTGTTGCACATTACAGTGATTGTTCCAAGCCTCTAATGTTTTCTGTCATGTTTTATTGCTGGTTTTGACTCAAGCGGCTCTGATTTACGCTCAGGACTGTAACAGCGCGCAGCGGAGCTTCATTAGGTACAATGTGTGATTTAGGAACATGTCAGCAAAAGAAGAGCGGGTAACGTGTCGCAGCAGGTCTGTGGTGTGTGTTTGTGTGTGTGTTTGTGTGTGTGTGTGTGTGTGCTCGTACGTGTGCGTGCATCGCATTAAATATCAGAGCTTCGCGATAATCTCGTACAAAAAACCCCCCCAAAGATATTATTTTTACAGTCATGCAAAAACAAAGAAACAAAAACAGGAAATCACATTTAAATAGGTAAAACCAGCAAATGAACGTTATTGTGAAATGTTCATTTGCATTTTAAGTCAGACACTGAAGAGTCTAAACTTAATACTTGCAGCTATTTCTGTTTCTCTGAGAGATTTATAAGGTGTGTGTGCGTGTGTGTGTGTGTGTGTGTGTGTGTGTGTATATGCCTTATGGTTGTGAAATACTGTATGTGTTTGTTTCTCTAAGAGAGACTTTGATTTTATAAAAAGATAGATGACATATTTCACCAGTAGAAAGTTTGTCTCGTGTCCAAATAAAATAAATCTGTCATCAGTTATTGACCTCTGACATCTTTTCTTGTAGGATTATTTTCCAGGGAGAAAAAAATAATTTTTTCGCGGCAGTGTTAAGGTGACTGATTTATACAAGTAGCCCACAATCTGTTCCGGATGACCCATCTTGCGTGGGTGGCACTTCTCACACACCGTCGAGGAAAGCTGTGAGAAAACGAGCAGTGTGTGTGTGTGTGTGTGTGTGTGTGTGTGTTTCTAATGCCCTCATCAGTATTTTATTTAAAGAATATGTGAAAGTGTGTGTAGCTTCATTTTGGAAACTCCTCACATCATCCTTTGTGAAATCTATCTAGCTCCAGATGTGCAGAAATATTCACTGATACATGGATGGAAAGTTTCCCTGGCAGGTTTATGCCTGACTTATTAAAAATTAAAGTGATAACCCAGCAGGGAAGAATATTTACCTGGCAAGAGAGACTCATCCCTCTCCAGAATTCGATCACTCAACTGATTTATTACCAATTTTACCTGGCGGTGGCACAGGTACTTGGTAGCAATTTCCTAATTTTAGCCCCACACTTAATAATATGATGCATCTGCTGCTTCTCTGGAATTTAAAATACCAGCAGCAAATAGTAAGGCAGATGTTAAAACACAACCTTTTCCAGGTTTGGAAAGTAGCAAAAGGACTTTGAACATCTGCACGCATTCGTCGGTACACACTGTTGAATTGTCATGCTAGAGCAATCCATCAGTATGTGACCTGCACTGGCTTGTCTCTGCAGAGATTTACTGGCTCTGATTAAATTATATGAATCTATGTACGCTGCTGCCAAGTCGAGTCAAGTCGATTTTATTTATATAGCGCCAAATAGAAATTATCTCAGGGCACTTTTCATATACAGCCGGGTTAGACCGAACTCTTTGCAGTATTGTCTACAGAGACCCAACAGTCCCCCAACGAGCAAGCACTTGGCTCGAGACGAAACCTGGAGCAGAACCTGGGTCCTGGATGGGCGATGGTCTGCCTCGGCCGGTTGGGTTGAGGGAGAAACAGAGGGGAGAGAGAAAGTGAGGGAGAACATAGCACCCCAATCAAGTTCCAAGTAGTAAGTGCACACAGATAATTTTCGTCTGAGCTTAATTAGAAACAACTTGAGATTGGTATGTTTCTCCACATGCATCCAAAATACTGGGAGGGGACTCATATTTGACTCCCTTACAACAGCCTGTTTACATTCCTTTTCCTTCTGTGTTGCTGTGTCTTTGGATTGATCAGCCTGCTGGTGGCGCTAAAGGAAAAGTTATGGGATTGTCAAACTCAGTCAGAATCGTTGTCTGGGAACCATGAACGTCTGTGCAAAATTTCAAGACAGTCGATCAAATAGTTGTTGGGATATTTCAGTCTGGACCAAAGTGGTGGACCAATCAATGTCCATAATGTGACTAAAAAGAAAGCTAACCATTACAGTGGATAGATCATACAGTAGTAGTTTTCTCAGATGAACACAAAAGCACCTTCCTAGAAGAAGAGTAAGCTGCCTGGTGGAGGCGTTTACTGTTGCCACAGGTTTGCAATGAGGTTTCTCGTCTTTGAAGAGCCAGTGGATCAATTACACCGATGCTGATTATATAACTGTCAATGTCAAACTTTGTTTTGCATAGCAATTAATGTGATGTAG
This sequence comes from Seriola aureovittata, assembly GCF_021018895.1. Classification (NCBI taxonomy): domain Eukaryota; kingdom Metazoa; phylum Chordata; class Actinopteri; order Carangiformes; family Carangidae; genus Seriola; species Seriola aureovittata. The sequence continues at coordinate 16,236,353 of NC_079386.1, forward strand.
TTCCCCTTTTGCCCTATGATCTACTCTCCTCTGTGATGAAGGCCTTTGTGGGGTGAAACAATTGCTGGTAGGAAGCGCTGCCATGACTGATCTTATAGACTGATCCCTCGGTATGTGACTGGCATCAGCTCCTCTTGATGAAAGGAAGAAGAAGAGCAGGAAAGGGGGAAGGGGAAACGTGGGGAATTGCGTGGAGAAAAAAAAAAAAAAAGCTGGGTTGGTGGTAATATGCTGATTTGGGTTGTTTCTCCTCCGACATGGTCGTACGTCCCGCTGCCATCCTCTGACTGACCTCCAGGAAAAAAGACACGATCACACGCAAGCCTCTTTGCATGTGATGAATCCATCATGCATCCCTCCTCCGCCGCCTCTTTTTCTCACTTGCTGTGCCCCAGATCTGCGATGTCCGTTAGTGACCCCATTCCCCCCCATTCATGCAGAGAGAGCATATACACACAAACATGCAAAACTCACACAGAAAGACTTCACGCCAGCTCTTTCTTTCTCACATGTGAACACCCCCCCCCCCCCTGCATTTCCTTAGATCCACCATGTCCAACTCTATTAGGTGTCGGTAGTTCATTAAACACAATGTCAAATGACAAGACTGTTCATAACTTTGGTTTGGACTCAAACTACCCCATAGATTTATCACGGGACCCCTCATGGGTTGTTCCGACCACTCGTGTAGAGCATGGGGAAACTTTGCTTGTGTGGCTTAATACTTAAAGGCGCCCATATTGGAGTATCAGGCTTCTAAACTTTAGGATTTATTGGCAAATAATATATAAACAAATATAGATTTTGTGGCGAATTCATTTAAACGCACCTTTTTTTGAAGCTGAGTTGGGGTCTTTACACAGACTGTCAATGTGAGCTGTTAAAAAGATGCTGGTGTTGACCATGACCTAAACGTTGGGTAGCCAGAGGAGAGGGGGCAGGCTGGACCTTTTATATCCCGCGGAAGAGCGCACGATTCTGGCCTTAGAATCTTCGATCACCTGGTTCCTCTCTGGAAGTCTGGAGCTAACGAGAACCAAGTTTGTGGTTTGCATTTACCTTTCAGTCAAAGCCAAATACTATTTTTCAGATACTGTACATTCATAGTTTTGTGGGCTGGTAAAGGAAAGATGTGTGTGTGTGTGTTTGTGTCAAGGTTGGGGGGTTGGGGGGGTGGGGGGTGGGGTCGCGGCGTCGCACATGTTAAGGCGAGACAAATGTTCGCGGTTTAGCGATGACATAGCGAGGAACAAGCTGTATGACTGCAACGAAAGATTTCTTTATTACCACGATAAATGATTTATAGATACATTTCCAGCCTCATTCTCCACACACTCAAGTCTTCTCCCTCACACACACACACACACACACACTTACACATACAAACACACACAAATCTGGCATGACTCCTCCTTCCACCTGGGTGGCCTCGGCGTACCCACCTACACCAGGGGAGCTTAGCTGTTAAGGCATCAAACGTATACACATGTTCACACTCTCAGACACGCACCTTTACTCTCACGCTGCTTGTAAATCACTCAAAGTACCAATTTATTTCATCCCTGCATGGTAGGTGTATTCTTCATTTACTCTTAACCTAAACCAAACGAGCATTGGCAAATCCCGCTAACAAAAACATTGAACAGAGTCAATTTAGTTGTTTTATAGCTTTTAAAGAGGAATTTTTTTTTCAATTTGGTGTTTATCGTTAAGGTTTTAAATTACTTGGCGCCTTTAAAGTTAAATGAGAATTGTTTTCCTTGCTTTGGACTGGGATATAGACAGCATGTAAATCCTCTTATTGTGTTTTTTTTCCTTCAACAAATCTATGGGGCCAGCCTCACAAAGCTCTTTAAACGTAGCCCGGATTAAAAAAAAAATGCAAAGATTTAAAGCAACCTGACACCTACTGGGTCATAGGTAGCATGCTTTGTGAAAAAAGGAGCCAATTAACTATTTTCTGCCTTATTCACTAAGTCCCTCATAATGCCCAAGGCTCTTTTATGTCTACAATACCGCCATTCACGCAGCTACCTACCCGAAGTTAAGCTAACATATAGGCCTACCTGTAACCCAACCTTTACTGCTAATGCTAAATGCTGATCTTTTAAGCTAACCAAAAAGCTGTTACTCACCTGCAACTTGAGCTCAGTTTGTCTGCTTAACTGCGAACACATGAGCTGGGAAGATTTGGGGATAGGGAAGAACAAGAAATCCGCAGTGGAAGAAATCAAATTAGTTTGACAATAGGAAGTTGACTTGCTTGTCCTAGCTTGGTTTTGATAGCACAAACAAACTCTGCTTCCTTTTTAAAAGTGGTTTGCTCAGACACAAGTAAGACTGGGCAACATTACCACGTGCACTTTCAAGTTTATTAGCTGCACCTAGCTAGAACGAATGCTGGCTAATACAACAGTATAGCATCAAATGCTAACAAACCTAGCAGTTTGCAGTTCTGTTAAATTTAACTGTTTCTAATATTTTGCCGTCTACATACTGTGTAAATCACTGACAGTAGATTTAGTGGTTTGACTGAGGTTCGTTTGTTTTGCTAGTTTAGCCGAAATCAGATATTCCCATCCCCCCATCCTGTCTTGATCTGATCCACCCACGTACCTAGATTAATATCTGCCCCGTGTTTTGTTTTCACTATATTCCTTTTAAACAAAAAAAAAAAAGACGTGCTTGTTTAATTGGAGTAGTGTGCTCACTCTCCAGCCACCAACAGGTCTCTGACCTCCAAAGTCACCAGGTTTGAACTGTTCCCCAGGGGCCCCTTAAGCTCCTCGCATGGAGCAAAGTGGTGTCTGGGGACTGTTCTGTTTAAAGCCTCAAAGGGTACCACTGTCCACGTGTGTGTGTGTGTGTGTGTGTGTGTGTGTGTGTGAGAAAGACAATGTGTTTGGGTGTGTGTGTGTGTGTGTGTGTGTGTGTGTGTGTGTGTGGCCTGTGGTCCAGTAAAAACCTGCAACAGGTTCCAATCCATCTCACTTTTTTTGTGTCGACATGCTTTTGCTCCTTTGGCTGGAAACCCATCCGTCCATCCCCTTTGTGAGTGTGTGTGTGAGTGTGTGTGTGAGTGTGTGTGTGTGTGTGAGAGAGAGAGAGAGACCCCCTGTTGAGTAAACTGTGGTGGAGAAGATGAGCAGTGCATTGTGATGTGGTGTTTTTACCGTAGCTAAGGAGAGAATAGCATTACCATTCAAAAGGCCTGCTGTCGCGGTCGGGGAGGGGGGTTGACAGTGGTCTCTGCTCCTCTCTTACGAGCCGAGTCTCAGCTGCTTTCACACACTACGGCGTGTGTGTGTTGCTTCATACAGATTTTAAGCAAACGCAAATATATAAAATCAAAATGTAACTGAAAAGGTTTGACTGGGGACAAACATGGATCTCTATGATATCTGTTTACGTCGCCTAAAGAGGGCTGCAACTCAATTAATTAATCATTTAATCTGTTGATCATCTGCTCTAAGTAACATCCAAAAACACCCAGAATGGTCCATTACAGTTCTAGAGCCCAGGGTGATGCAATCAAGTGTTCAGCTTTGTCCAGCCAACAGTTTTAAACTAAAAACCTTGTATTTAATTTAATGTTAAGATGATGAAAAAACAGCAAATTTTCACATTTGAGAAGCTGAAACGAGGATTTTTGGTTTGTTTTGTTTAATAAAAACACTTGAAGAGAGAGAGAGAGAGAGAGAGAGAGAGAGAGAGATACTGTAGAGGTTGTGTGCATGTGTCCGGAGCACAGCTGCCCATTTTGGTCAAAGGCCATCTTCAGCTCCTGCAAGGCCTTCTTCATCCAGTGACCTATCTTTGTCTGCCTCTCTTTCACACACGCACACACACACACACACACACACACACACACACACACACAACACACACACACACACTCTCTCTCACACACACACACACACACACACACACACACACACAGAGAAACTCCCTGTTCTTTGCGACGGCGCCTTGATTAGATAAAGAAAGGACTTGATAGAAAAAGGAATGACAAATAAAAACAAAAGGAGAAGGAAACAGTTAGAAAATGACAGAGAGAGACGATCGACGACAGGAGAGGAAGGTAAAGTGGAGCAGAGGAACAGGAAGTAGAGGCTGAAGCGATGGGAGAGTCAGGAATAGAAAGAGTGACAGACGGAGAGAGGAGAGTTATTGTGAGTGCAGAGACAAAAAAAGATATAAAGACGCTGCCGTATATCTGTCAGTGTTGTGTCAAGGGCTGTTCGGGGTCTTTATCTGCAAAGGTCATGGACTGATTCACACACACACACACACACACACACACACACACACACACACACACGAGGAGGGGATGACCTCAGTGTGCTGAGCAACTTTTATTAGTCTTCAAAAGGCTGCTGAAGTCACGGCTGCAAATCAAATGTTTTTCTATTTGTGAATTTAGATTGTGTGTGTGTGTGTGTGTGTGTGTGTGTGTGTGTGTGTGTCATGGGCGAGCGACTCAATAGCCTCACATCAACTCAATTTATTGACTTTTTTGCATCACTATGAAAAGCCGTAAATTACCGGGGCGATGCTGATCAGCCCCCCCCCCCCCCCCGCGCCGTCTGTCTGTGTGTCTTTTCCCTCTATCTCTCTCTCTCTCTCTCTCTCCCCGTTGTCTCACCCTCTTTCTTTCTTCATCCGTCTGTGTCGAGGCTCATTCGGAGGGCACTGGGGCAGAGGGCTCTGACAGCAGGATGAAAGGGGGCAAAATTAAAGTGAGGAAGAAGTGAGGGGAGGGAGGGAGGGAGGGAGGGAGGGGGGGTAATGAGGCCGCGGAGGAATGTCACATCAGAAAGTAATGGGAGGTATTTGTCTGAAGTGTAAATTTGCTGGTCACTGGTTCAGTGTGATTGTAATGCAGATGTTTGGCCAGCTGCGGCTGACTGACACGAGATTCATCTGGAAGTTTTCAACCAAAAACGCCAAAACATTCCCGTTTTCCAGCTGCTGAAATGTTTCTGTTTCTTTGTTTAAACACGTTGTGTCAGAAGTCACCGTGACCTTTTTCAGTATTAAACCAGATTTTCTCTCACCTTAACCAACCTGGAGACAGAGCCATAAGATAATGCTGTTGCTGTTGCAGGTGAGTCGTTTAGAAACAGAAGCTTTAGGGAGACGGGGGCTGACCTCAGGCCGTGCAGACGTACTGACGTGTTAAACACCTTTCATCTAAAAACACTGAACTGATCTGATCTGGTCACAGTGTGTGAGTGTGAGTGTGTGTGTGTGTGTGTGTTCACAGACCTGCACATCACCTATCACCTGCTCCAGGTAATTAAGATCATTTCAACAGATGTCCCCCATTGGAGTGAGAGAGCGTAATTACGGAGGTATTTAGGTGTAAGGAGAGAGAGAGAGAGAGAGAGAGAGAGTGTGTGTGTGTGTGTGTGTGTGTGTGTGTGTGTGTGTGTGTGTGTGTGTGAGTGAGTGAGTGTGAGAGACACACACTCATAAGGCTGGAGTGATTGACAGTAGTTGAGTAGACAGTCAGAACTGTTGTTCATGTTAATTCCTGTGGGAAGTTCTACAGAACATTGGTCCTGTTTACAAAGCCTTGGGTAAAAATACCAACACTGCACACACACACACACACACACACACACTCACACACACACAGGTATGCACATGGTCACACACTCTAAATACCTCAGTGATTACGCTCTCTCATTACCAGATGGATATTTGTTGATGCACATGCTGCTATTTACCATCCGATTTTTGCACAAAAAAAAGTTTAATTTCATTTGGAGACAATTCAAATGAAGTTTGATTTTTAAAATGATTAGAGTGTTATCATGATGAAATGAAATGAAATGTGTGTGCATGGACTTGAAGACATTTACAGAAGTTGTTCTTGCGGCAGCTGGTAATCCTGCTCATGACTCACCGTCTTTTAGACATGATGAAATTGCATTATTTAAATAAGCTGTTCTGACTGTCATATTCATACAATAACTGCTGCATCACACAATAAGAAAACACCCTCTCTCTTAAAGAGTCAAACGTTGCACTTGAGGTTCAAAACTTCGACGAACTGTTGAGGTTTTGTCTCCGGGGTCGTGGTCGTGCGTTCCAAACAGCTTTGGATGCAAAATGAAGCATCCGTTTCCCTGCACTGTCCCACACGCTCTAGTTCTACTCCATCACAATGCCCTTGATTGTTGACGTGTTAGGTTTTCACTCCTGCAAAACATGCGGAGAAAAAAATGAAAATAAAAGCAGAACCTGTGACGATCGTCACACGCTATGGTGCGGTTCATTACCGAGCTTTTCCCATGTCCTCAGGATATTTGTGGCAACTGTGTGCTTGTGTCTTGTGTTTATTTCCCTCTGTGTACATAGATTGTGCATTCGCACACGTGCACGTTCTGGTTTAAACCCATGCGCACGCCCGCGTGTGACATTAATGAATTGCAGTGGCGCAGAACTGTAAATGCAGGGTACGGACAAACAGCCGACTGCTTGGCTGAACGTAGGCATGTCCCTGCAGCGCTCCTTCAGCGATGCTTGGAGACGATGTGCACGGTTCAACCATTCAACACCTTGTGTTTGTTTTGACCTGCCCGGAGCCCCAGATGGTCGCCAGGGCGATTCAGATACTGTAGGTGGAGTTGTCAATGACGCCGCAATGCACCTCTGATTGTGTGATTACTCCTGGTGCTTGTGCCGCCCCATGTGGCCCCAACCTTAGATAAAAGGAAACTTAAAAAGGTATTTTGCAGATGCTGTCTGACCCAGGTCTGGCATGCGCACGTGTAAACCGTCATGGAACGACGCTCACACGCACGAAGGCTGCAAAGCAAGACATACGGAAAGACGTACACATAATGGGTTTGAGACACACCGGAAATTTTAAACACAAATGCATCACATTCCCACTTTGATAGGACGGAGCACGAGACATACGCAGATGCACAGGGAGGAAATTGACTGTATGTTTTCTACATTCCCCGTTTTTATACGTGTAAGTCCAAAACAAACACACAGGTAAAGAAATGTCCAGGTGAACATGCAGACAGGATATGACCTGCCGCCTGTCATCTCCCTCTCCCTCTCTCCGCTATATGCTTCTCCTTTGCTTCACATTAATCTGTAATCATTGGCATGTATAAGGAATTTAAGCCAGACTTCTCCTACTAATAAGATCCTGTCATCTTTGTTTTCACTCACTTTCTGATGCAATGCTTCTTGGTGCCAAAGCACACAGCAGCAGGTTTCAGAGGGAATATAAATTATTGGCTGGTTAAAAGGTCACATTGCGCTTCGCATGTTCTTGAACGTTGTGCAACTCGACTCAGTGTCAGTGTCACAACTAACAATTATTTATGGTTATTTATGGTTATTTATGGTCATTTGTTTGATGCTGATCACAGGTTTGCAGAGACTGAGAGAAAACTCTCCCTCTGAGTTGCTTGTTTGATCCGACCAACAGTCCAAAATCTGTGCAACAGTAAAATAATATAATATTTAACAGACAAAAGCAGCAAATTTTCATGTTTGATAAACTGGAACCATTTATTTATTTTTTCTTATATAGAGCAGAAAACAAGATAAAACTGTTAAATGATGTAAATCCATTTCTTAGGTAAATAAACCATCTTTGAAACACTTACACTTTATAGTTTTACATAGGAAGGAAAATAGTGTTAATTGCCAAAAACTTACACAGTCTCCTTCAAAACACCTCAAACAGATTTTTGTTTTATCTTGTAGGAACATTATAACGACCTGTTTGCACAAGATCGTATCAAATTTTGAGACTTCAGAGCGTCTTAATGTTTGATTGATTGATAAATAGATTAAAGGGGAAATCTTGGTTTAAATTCCACTTGATTATTCATCATATGACTTTGGGTTAGCGGCGCCTCTCTCCTGCAGCATCCCAGGAATCCTTCGGTCTCCCCAGCTCCTTTTTTCAGACAACAGCCCTCCTTCACTGTCCCTTTGCAAATTCCTCAGATTCCCAGATTTGGAAATGTTGAGTTCCTTATATGAAGTCTCTGCAGACCACTGAGCTCAGTGATCCTGACCCCCTGCAGCCGGCAACACCACATTCCTGACCTCGCCGATACACTCCGATCCACTCCGCTGGAAGCCCACTTCTCCCCGCTCTCACTCCTCCCTTCCTCCCGAGGACCTTCCTCTGCGTCAGGGTCAGGGAGTTGGAGGAAAGGATGGAAGATGAGGGAGAGACCAGGAGGAGGAGGAGGAGGGAGATGAAGACGGATACCAGACTTTTTTGACTGGTACCTCAAAGGATGAAACAAACTAAAGAAACTTCAACATTTCTTGACCTTGAAAAAATATTCTCACTGCGAGGACCTGGAGCTTTCGATCATATCGCAAAGTCTTCCTCTGCACATGAAGTTGCCTACACATCCTTGAATTGTTAATGTTCAAATGTCCTTATTTTTCCATATTCACGTGTTTTATATCATATTATTCTGAGGACGTCTGGTCCATGTTGGACTTTAAAGGTTTTTCTTGACCTTGGAAATTTATCAAGTAAACATCTACTTTTTAAAGTGTTTCTTCGTTTTAAATTGGACACCTTCCAGTTTTTGGACTGTTGGACTGTTTGAAGACATTCGATTAATCAGGTCATCAGTGATGTCACCAATTTGTCTTCATCAGGTACAGACGCACGCTTCTGAAAAATATCCAGTTCCAGCCGGAGACGGAAAGAGAGAGCAGGAGATGGAGGGAGTGAGTGAGGGAAGGAAGAGAAAGTAATAATCTAGTTCGTCTCAAAGGGAAAGTGGGTCAGGAAAAGCAGCTGTGTGTTTGGGTCTAGATGCTCCCCTGCTGACAGACGAACACACACACACACACAACACACACACACACACACACACACAAGCCTGCACACACTCCTTCCATACACTTAGACAGTGGTGAGGGACAGCTATGTCCTTCTCTTGTCCGGTTGTGTTGCTGTGGAGGAGATAGAGAAGACATGCAAGATAGAGGAATGTATCTTACACACACACACACACACACACACACACTGTACTTGGCAGCAGGTGAGGTGATGATTACTCTGCATGTATAGCTTGTTGCCTTGAGTTTGAGGGCCTGTTCTATATGACACAGTTCTATGTATTTAACAGGATATAAAAAGTTGTCGTGTAAAACTTTGTGACACACTGTTTTATCAGCTGTTTTATCATCTGGTCGACGTCTCGTTCAGTCGCTGTGTCTCCCTCACACTCTGAACTCTTGTAAACTCTCAGGACTTCCACGTGGTTTTTCGGTTCCGTCACTGTCCAGAGCTGCTAATGCCGGGGCTGAGAGACACAATGGTGAAATGAAACGGCAGGAAGACGAATGTGTCTGGGCACTCGCGGTTCAACCGTTTAGATCAGTCATTTTAAACACAGTGTAGGAGAGGCGGAGTACCCGAGGGGTGCAGGCTAACACACCTGGTTTGGAGCTGCCCTTCACTTCCTGGGTCCCATCATCCATTTGTTTCAGTGCTTACGGGCATCTTCCGTCCTCTAACCTTTGGACGCCTCACAGGGAGGGAACATCTGGTTGCTTCTGACCCATGTGATTGATTTCATCTTCGGGGGGTTTTTGTCAGCTAACCGCTACGAAAGGTTAGCCTTCATACCGAACACCAATGATTTCTGACGTAGCGACCGACGTATCTGTCCCGTCAAAAAAGCTTCATGAGTTGACACAGTTAGCAATAGCTTAGTGACTTAAGTTAGCATTTATCACCAGTTTCAATGACATATGTCAATTTAAAAGTTATTCACAACCTGCTGCCTCAATCTGATTATTGTGGATTTTTTTGCAGGATGTTGACTGTCCAATCGGCTCGTTTGTTTTTCCAACCAGAGGCTAAGGAGTAGAAGCTAGCTTAGCTTTGTCAGAGCAAAGCTTTTTATTTTTTATGCACTGCAATTTGTGTAAGTTGTGGAAATATAAATCTAAACATCATGGTTTAATAGGTGATTCTTAGATTAACGTGCTTGCTTGCTAAAGATAACTTTTGAGCTGTTTGAAATGCATCAGTTTTTCTTTTGGCGGACGCTAATTTGTTTCCTGTTTTCTGCTTCAGTTGTTTGCCAAACACACCCTGGACCTATTTGTCTAATAAGATGAATTTCCACCCTCTTGTTTGAAACAGGCAAATTCCCTAAAATGTTCGACTCTTTTCAAGCGACGGCTTCATCTGCACTTTTTCTGTGTTCACCCAACATTTCCTCGGTTCACACTCTTTCCCACACTGCTGCACAGGTGCTTCATGTGATTTCACCCTGGCTCAGCCTCGTCCAGACTCAACAAATCTGAAGTATCATCAGTCTTAGTTAAAGGAAGTCGAACTTGTGCAACGGCTTAGTCACATTTTACTCTGTAATCTAAAGTTGTCTTCTGTCTGAATGACCTGTGAACATTTTCTCTCTAAGAAAAAGAAATGAAAGAACCGGCAGGCTCTTGTTTTGATCATTCTGGTGATTGAGAATCAAAGTAAATGTGATAGCACATCGGAGAAAGAGATTTCCCTGAGTGAGTGAGGGCGCCGTATCTTGATCAAAGATACACAAACAAAAACAATCACGAGGGACACTTCCTAGCTGGAGATTCAGGCCCTTTGCAGTTTACTAGACCTCTGGGGATTATTTATGATTATCGAGGATTATATGATGAGAAACCAAGAGTTCCTCATCATCTGAAGATGTTAGCTCATAAATCAGCATGTTTCTTTGCTTGTGTTTCACATTTGGACTCTAATATGTGCAACTGCACATCGTTCGATCTTTTACTAAATCTTCTGGAACTAGATTAAAGGACCAAACATGATTTAGCCCAGATATTTGGCCTGTTTATAGTAATTTGTTTGGTGAAAATGTGTGTTGTGTTAAATAAGTGATAAAGGCCTCTATCAACAGACCAAAATATATGAGCAGGCTTCAACCTTCAAGGCTCAGGTAAAGAAAATATGTGACAGGTGAGGTTGTCAGTATCAGCATCTTGAAAAGAGATTGCACCATCATGTGCGACCTGTCGTCACGTCAGATAGGCGTTGTTTGTCTGGTCGCCGGGGCAACTTCTCTTGTTGCAAGGTTCGTCCGGTAACATCCTGCTCGTCTTATATTCCAGATCACTCAGAACCGAGTTAATGCGACTCGGTTCAGAGATAATGCGACAGAATGATGCATTTTCTACCCTGAGTAACAGCAATACTCCCTCTCTTTTACCTCTGTTTTTGGTCTCTACCAACACCTGAGAGTCACCTGGTTCTTTAGCTGTTGAACATAGTGGAGTGGAGTTGCAAGTTTAGCTTATAAATCTCTATACATAAGTACTGGCAACTAAAAGTGTACTTGTAATGTAGAGTGGGCCCTGTCAGTGTTATATTACTGGATGATTATACTCTTGGATAGTTAAATCTGCAATAACGCATCACATCTTATAAACTGATCATGTGTTTTGTTTGTAAAATCGTCACCTACAAAGCTGCTGGTAACTACAGCTGTAGAATATAATATAAAAAGTAAAATATTTCCCTTTTTGAATGTGTAACTGAAACTAAAGTAAAGCACAGGTCTGTCGACGTCCTGCTGATGTATTTATATTTTCAGTTAAAAAGATAAAATACAAATAGATAAAAGAAAATTGGACCCGAAAACAACAAGAGACAACAATGAATCTCCTGAAATGTCAAATCTTGTTGCTTCATCTAATCTTTCATCGGCAAAACCACATTAATCCTGAGCGAGAAACCCATCTCTGTAATTACAAAAATTACATCCACAAATCTGTTGTCAACATCTCATTACAGCTCCTGGAAACATTTCACTTGTGTACTGCGTTTTTCGTAACAACTTTAGGTGTGTCAACATGTGTACGTCGAGCTCTCTGTGGCAGCGTGTATATGTGTTTTCCCACAGGAAATCAGCCTTCTCACGTATCCAGCGATGCAGCCGTCACATGTAAAAGGAGCTCATTTGGTTTCCAAGAGAAAAGCAATGGTTCCTTTTTTTGTTAAACATCCTTAATATCCCTTAGCACATGCCTGTGCTCCTGACATGGATACTGCAGACCGAGACGCGGTATGTGGTGGGGCGTTTAGTGCGATATACGGCCCTAGACTGGCTCCGTGCGCATGGTATATGTGAAAGAAATGCTTGGATTCAGCTCGCATTGCGGTGCACCTAGATACGAGAAGGGGGCAATGGTAAATCCTGGTTGTATAAAGGAAGACCTGACAGCTGAAAGTCACTCTGTGGAAGCACATTCATCCGTCACTGGCATGGAGGTGACTTTTTCTTTACCTATACATTAGCATCAGCGGGCATCTAGACGAGGAGGAGGAGGAAGAAGCGTGTAAGAATCTGTTCTGGTGCAGAGACGCATCATACATGCAAGAATACACACATTGTATAGGACAAAATAGAATAAAAAAAGTCAAATATAATAACCCTCTTTGTGTTCACGTTGCGTGCAAGGATGCATCGTTTTTGTCTGCCCGTATGAGAAGATATTGTCAAACACTCATTTTGCTTCAACACGCCAAACCTCCCAACCTTTTCCAGATGGAAAAAAAAAAAGAAAAAGATTCAGCCTCGGAGTCTAAACTCTGCTGTGATTCTTATTATTGTGAACGTTGCTGCAGGCGAGCCGTTGTCTGCGGCATCCAGATTGATGTTATTTTAATAATAAAAGTATGTCAACACAGTCTAGCCTCCAGGTACCAGCGACATTTTCCCCACCACTTCTATCTCATGTTTGTGTTAGATACTGCGGGGGGTTACTCTGTTGTAGCATGCTAAAATATGCACGCAAACTGTGGTGTGCATGGATTAGATTAAAGGCATGCATCTGACTTTCTTTAAGCTCAAGAGTTTTTTTTTAATAAAAAATTTTAATGTACCTCGGACATACGGAGATACGCAGTGCAAACGCGACCAGCAGCTAAAGCTGTATTTATTTATTCAAGCAAGTGATGCATCCAATCACGTGTGTCTGGGTTTGTTTTTAGAGCCAGAAACTCCAAAGTGCATTTTACTTCCTGTCTAAAGACAAAATAAGATGCACAAGGGTGACTTTTACTTTGAAATAAGACACACAGAGGAGGGTTTTGTGATGAAATAAGATGCGAAAAACTGAATGAACTTTGAAATAAGGTGCATAAAGCAGATTCATTGCAAAAGTAACACGTCTATAAGAATGTTTTTTGCTCTGAAGTCAGAATTTAAAGCTATTTAATTCTTAAATAATTCAGTTTTGTTGTGAGTTGAGATGCTCAAAAAGAGTTTCATGCAAACAGTGAAAACACAGCACGTCTGAACTATTGGAGTTAGAAGCTCTCAGTATCGTGAGGCTCCATCAGCAGCATATCTGGCCCTGGTCGAACCTTTAACCCGCCGTAACCATCCAGCTGCAAACCCCCGACATGACAGATGTTCAGGCAAAACAGATTGCAGCGTTTGTTTAAGGCAGCTTTTCTTTGCGTTACTTCTTTTAATCCGTGACTTCCTTTCCCATTGTCTGTCCCGCCACCTTAAAGTAAAGTCAGCGAGCCACAGGAAGGAGCCTTAAACGTTGTCACCTACAGAGCTTTACTTTCATCCTCGTTAACCACAACCACAGCATCCGCTTAGCTTCACCTGAAGAGCTGCTTCTTCACACACACACATGCACACACACACACACACACACACACACACATCGCCTCAGGACCCCCGACACTAAAGACAGACATTTTGCGACGCCCCTTTCTCGTTAATTTTGTGTCTGTATATGTGTGTGTGTGTGTGTGTGTGTGTGTATGTGTGTCTCTGTCTTCACATCCACCACTCGCTCAGGTAGGGGTCAACAGGTTTGTGATTGAGAAGTGTTATTAAAATAAATAAAAGCGGGGTCTTTCCTCTGCTCGTCCTCGGGCGCTCCGTCATGTAACAGATCACCTTCTGCCTTTTGTCCGACGTATACATTTCTCCTGTGTTTAGTTTTCCTTTCTCTTCTTTTCAGACACAACCTGAGGGCAAACAGTAGATGAGATGCTGGTTTTTGACCATTTTGTTCCCGTTCTTTACCCAATCTACTTCATGTAGGAGAACTGAAATGTGACGCCGTGTAGCTGCTGTTTACGGCTACAGGATTACATCAGAGTGAAATATGCATCTCAGATATCTCCAAAACTTCAACCTGGAATTACAATATCCTTGAAACTTTGGGATTTTTTATTGAATATAAAATGATGGAGAGCGCAGAAAATGTGAAAGAAATTATTTTAACGTGCAAGAATCAAGAAAATGAGAAAATAGTTTGATACGATCTATAAAAATTTGAAAGTTAAAGAGCAACTCGGCCCCAAGATGTTAAAAGACAAACATAAAACGTGTAAAATAAAGTTGAAGAAGTTGAAAGTTGAATCTTAAAAACAAAAAGAACATCAGTACAAACTAAACCTGAAAAATAAATCCATCTAAATTCAACAGAAACTTTAATAAAATGCCACTTTAGTCTGTAATACGGAGATTAAACTGGTCAGATAACCTTTTAGTCACATTTGAGCTTCCATGTTTCTTCTCTGCAAAAGATAACTTTAAAAAATAAAGAAGCTTTTATCTCTTTTATCTTTGTCTTATATTGATTATTCGTCCGTAAAGTGACTGAATTGATTGATTAGTGAATTTGGAGCTTCTAAAAGTGCATGTCCTGATGTATGAACATCTGCAAATAATTGAGTTCCCCCTCTTTCTGGTCTGTCCTTGAACGTCACAGAAAAATTCCCTTTCTCCCTCTCACTCCTTTCTGTTCGTCCCATTCACAGCTTCACGCTGTATTTTACTGGTTCCCATCAAAGTCTAATGGTCTGTAGGTAACTCTGTTGTTCTCCCACCAGCTCCGGCCTCTCCTCTGTCTCTCTCTCCCACACACACACACACACACACACACACACACGATTTCACACAAGTGCATCCACATAGACATATGCAGACACACACACACACACACACATGCAGCGTGCATGTGTGTGTATTTAGGAGGGAGAGAAAGAGTTGGATCAGATCACAAAAGAAGGAGCGTCGGGGTGATATTTTAACCTCACCATGCTGCTTTAAGAGCTGCTGAAAAGCTGATTGACTGGAGGGGGGGTGGGGGGGGGGGGGCGGGGGGGGGGGGGGGGGTCTATAGCATAGCTGGGAGTTTTTTTCTGCCCGCGGGTCACTTATATGTCGACATTCTCCAACCCTGGTTACACGTGTTTTGTTTTTGTTTTTTTATGTCTCTGCATTTGTTTGAGTGTTTTTTTTTTTTTCCCACACATACAATGTTACATTGAATGTAAAATATGGGTTTCCTGTTGTAGCTCAGTTGTATATAAACACCGTTGCTTGGAGACATGGTCGGAAAACATGGGGAGAATTCTTGGGTACCGCCGTTGTGCCGGTTTCGGTCCTGGACCTGCGTCAGGTGCCTTTTAATTGTAAAAGTTTACCAGCTAATACTTCTGCGTTTCCCTTCGTAACCGTTGGCAACCACAACGGCCAAATGGATTAATTTGTCACCGCATCGCACAAAGTTTCATAAGACATTGAAGCTGATGCTCATTTCTGTCTTTCCAATAATGAGAGGAGAAGATCAATATCAGGCTCTTGTTTCACTGTCGGAAAAAAAAAGAGAAAGAAAATGTCACAAAATGAATGTGAAATGAGACTTTAACCCGTCATTCATTCGTTCGGTTTCACTATCTTTACTTTATTTTTGTTTAAAGTTGTCGAAGTTGATACGGAAGCTGAGAGAAGCCAATATTTATTAATAATTATTCTGTAATTTTGAGAAAACAAAGCTCCGTTATCCAGTATGTCCTTCCTCTGCTTCCGTAGTTTTAAACTTTTATCAAAACATGACATTTTAACATTGAAAACTCAGTGTTAACATCGAATCCCTCTTTAAATGCTTTTAATCCGCTGCTTCCTTTTAATGTTTATTGCCAACTTGATCAACAGAATAAAAGAAAACATTTTACTCGTCCTCGTCCTCCACTTTTCTTTTTCTTTTCGATTGCAGTCTATCTCACTTAGAGCTTCTTTGCTTGAGTAATGTGATGCACTTCTAACAGCCATGCAACATCTTCTATCTGTTTGAACGGGACCGGCCTGTTGGAGACGCTTCGCTAAAATATTTAGATTGTATTCCTCCTTGAAATGACTCTTCAGGAGTGACTCTGAGACTCAGGGTAATTACTGAAGATGAAAGTGGAATGAGAAGTGCCACCAAGAAGGAAGAGACGAGCTTCACAGAAACAAGTGTGTCCCATCCTGAGGAGTCTCAGGGTCTCTGTCAAGGTCTCTTTTTATTTTCTTTTTTTTTTTTGACAGTTGAAGCTGTACAGCTGTATCTCTCCATTTAAGGAGATTTCACTGCTGCTTCCAGACGACCTTGAAACACGTCGGGCCGAGACGATTCAGTCGGAGCTCCGCAGACCCTTTTTCATGCGTCTCTACTCGTTTAATGCAGATGTGAATTTTCTGAGGGAGTAAAATTGTCAGAATTAGTTCAAACTTCCAACACACGTCTTGTCCATTTAAGGACATCCGCCTGTGTCTCGCAGTGCGGGAACATCACAGCTCCCGTCATGTCAGAGGAGCCTTTATAGGAGAGTTAAGCTCAAATTAGTACAAAATATGTGGAAGTAGTTGTTGCTTTAGTTAAAGATATTACTTATTATGACTGATCTACAGGATCCAAATTCAACCCGGTGTTCAGAGAGCGTCCGTGCTGCTGAAGTATCTTTAAGGCAGGAAACTGAATCTCTTCCAGCTGCAAAGGTGCTGGATCATCAATTTTTTTTTTTATTCATCTGACATATTTTATGTGATTCACACTGTCCCCACCCGTCTGGTCCTCCAAGCAGGTTAAAACAAACACAGAGGATTATTCGAAACACTCCTTGACCCATGTCTGGCTTTAACAGACATTTCCACACTGCAGCCAAGTTAGTTAGTCACCATAATAAGTGGGATTTAATAGACTAGAAGCTGCTGCTGCTGTTAGTAAGTCAGGAGGATAAAAGTGAAATTTAATGGACTGACAATTCCTGCGGTCTTGTTGTAGTGCCGCAGGCTCTCCCAGGTGTGAGTGTGTGTTTGGGGTCAGCGAGAGGAATTTCCCCTGTGTTTGTGATCAGACGAGGGGGGGGGGGGGGGGGGGGGCGATGCACTTGTCTGCCCGTCTCTCATCTCCACGTCGCCCCCTGTGGCCCGAACGGGGGAGTGAAAGGTCGGGGTCGGCAAGAAGATCCTGATCCCGGAGCTGGCAAAGGGTTCAGTGATTTCAGACGCACGCCCAGATTCCTCGTCCTCGGTGAATCAGAGCTCTTTATTTAACCTGTGTGGTTTAGATATCTGTCTGAGGGACTTACAGAATCAACAGTAGCCACATCAGCCAGACTGCGGTGACAGTGAAATGCACGCTCTGTTATTTATGTGGGCCGAAGTGTTTGCACAGGCAGTTTGACTTCAATCAGCAAAAAGCAAGACGACGCTGGAAGTACACACAGCTGATGGGGAATGAGTCAAACTTTGTCTGCGAGCTGCGTTGTCTCATCAAAAAAAATCACATTGAATGAAAGGTTTAAAGGCAGGGGAAGAGTTTTTGATGGTGGTTGGAGACAGATAATAAACTTGAGCCACAACTGAAGGTAGATCAGGTTTGCGGTTGGTGCTGCTTTGCCAGCGTGACCTGACTCACTGAGGAATTAAAGAGGGTGAGGTCGGAGGAAGTGAAGGGATAAATGGAGGGATGAGATGGAAAGATAAAGAGGGAAAGCCAGAGTTCAAATATATGGAAGATAGAGAGGTTATGATTTATGAAACTTCAGCTTTAAACTTAGCTTTTTGCTTCACCATATTATTTTACGTTATTTAAATAGTGTCCATGTACAAACCCTCTCTGGGCCTCTTGTCTCTCTTCTCTCTTCATACTTGATTTTTGTCGTTAGATAAAGTGAATATTCGAATGGAAAGGGCTGAAAATAAAAGTCTTGTTTGTGTTTTCATCCAGACACGAGGTTGAAATTAAAGATTAGTGGTGAAATATCTTCAAGGAATATTTAGAAAGTTCAGAAGTCACTGCTCCCAAAGAAATGAACCGGCATTCAAAGCTGTTTTGTGCAGATTAATCATTTATTACTGAGCTTTAGATGTGCTGGTGGGGTTAGCATTAAGGCTAGCTGTTTCCCTCTGTTTCCATTCTTTATGCTAAGCTAACCATCTAACAGAGAAACGAGCGTGGCATCAAGCTTCTCCTCTGACTCTTGGCAGGAAAGCAAAAATGTTGAACTATTCCTTTAAAAGTACGACAATTACAGCCCGGCACATCGTTTCAATCCGCCTTAAATACGAGTCAGAACATCTGAGGGTTAAGTGATTAAACTTCAGAGGGAGGAGTGAAGGAGAGAAGAGGGAAAAAGTGATGATGATGATGATGATAGAGAGACAGAACATGTGTCTGTGGCTCCATGTGCCAGAGCTGTGTTTACTTTCAGCCTGCAGGTGTGGAATTCAGCAGTGTGCACACATGGGAGGCAACACACACACACACACACACACACACACACACACACACACACACACACGTACACACTCTTAAATTATAAGTATACAGTAGATGCTCTTTAAATACATGAATATAAAACTAGGGACACAAACCTGCTACCTGCCATGCTCTTGTGTACACACACACACACACACACACACACACACACACACACACACACACACACACACACTCGAGTGGAATTTGTGTCCAGATTAGCAGCGACCCTCTACTCACACCACCTCGACAAGGAAAGAAGAAAAAAAAAGGTGAAGGAGTGAAGTCGCACCTCCGCTGGTGAAACTTCCGTTGCTAAAAATAGGTCCGTGTTGGCAGCAGGAGACGCGGAGCGAGGTGCTGTTTGGCACGGCGGCGGGATACGGCGAGGTAACCTGAGGTTGGCTCAGCACACGGCTCTGAGCTTTTTTAGAGAGTTTTGTCGTCTGTGCGTGTCGGCTGTCGGTGCTTTCTGACACTTTCCGTTACTACGGCGACATGAGGTCACTTAAAACCGAAAGATGACGTGGATCTATTTGTTCCTTTCTCCCCTCTGGGAATAACTGGACGCACCCAAACGACACACTGTGATGCAATAGGAACGACGTGAACATGTGACGTTGGTCCGTGCGACTCGTCACCGTGGAAACGAACATTAAGTGAATAAGATAGATTTTAAAAAACGTATCTCCGATTTGTTTTGATCGACAGATAATGAAGTGGTAGAAAAGGTTTTGTGATGATTATGATTCATAGCTTCAGCTGCTGCTGCCGTGTCGTGTGTTTCCTCCCTGGTTTGCGTCTCCCAGGTGTTAAATTGCAGGATTGTCGCATGTTTAACAGTTCAAAGAGAAGTTAATCTGCCCTGTGGGCCTGAACTGATACCATCACCCAACTGTGCTGGACACCAGGATCGCCCTCACTCATCCTGACAACTGTAGCCCACAGACACCGACTGTCTCTCTCTCTCTCTCTCTCTCTCTCTCTCTCTCTGTCTCTCTCTGTCTCTCTCTCTCTCTGTCTCTCTCTCTCTGTCTCTCTCTCTCTGTCTCTCTCTTTCTCTCTCTCTCTTTCTCTCTCTCTCTGTCTCTCTCTCTCTGTCTCTCTCTTTCTCTCTCTCTGTCTCTCTCTCTCTGTCTCTCTCTCTCTGTCTCTCTCTCTCTGTCTCTCTCTCTCTGTCTGTCTCTATCTATCTCTCTCTTTCTGTCTGTCTCTCTCTCTCTGTCTGTCTCTCTCTCTGTCTCTCTCTCTCTCTGTCTCTATCTATCTCTCTCTTTCTCTATCTCTCTCTTTCTCTATCTCTCTCTCTCTGTCTCTCTCTCTCTCTGTCTGTCTGTCTCTGTCTGTCTCTCTCTGTCTTTCTTTATTTCTTTCTCTCTCTCTCTTTCTTTCTCTCTCTTTCTTTCTTTCTCTCCATTCTTATTTTCTTTCTGTCTTTCTTTCTTTCTTTCTTTGTCTGTCTTTCTTTCGTTCTTTCTTCCTGTCTGTCTGACTGCCTCCCTCCCTCCCTTCCTTCCTTCCTTCCTTCCTTCTTCCCTCCCTCCCTTCCTTCCTTCCTTCCTTCTTCCCTCCCTCCCTTCCTTCCTTCCCTCTACACACACTGCAGTGTTAGGGGGCATTTATCCTTTCAGTTTGATCCAGAGGGACCCACTGATCAGTTTACACTTGTTGTTCGGACGAAATCCTAACCTGCTGTAGCTCTTTGTGAGTGAGTGTGTGTGTGTGTGTGTGTGTGTGTGTGTGTGTGTGTGTGTGTGTGTGTGTGTGCGTGTGCGTGTGTCTGTGTGTGTGCAGGCCTCTGGGTAAGGACCGAGCTCTGTGACAGCACATTAGCTGTATCTCAGATTTCTGCCCTCTAATATAGGAGCTGTAATTGCTCTTCTATTGTGGTGTACTCAGACTAAACACACACACACACACACACACATATGGACACACACATATTCTCCACACACATGTACACACATCGCTCTGAGGCATGAAACCTAAATCACGCAGGTGAAAGCGGCTCCTGTTTCTGGGTATTTCTCTCATTCATGTGCTCCTCCACTTCTCCTCCTCCTCTATCTCTCTATCCTCCCTCCTCCCTCCATTCCCTCGCTTCTCTCCAGACGATTATTTTCACAGCGTCCGTCCCGTCCGTCCGCCATCACTGCCTCTTTCCATCCCCGCTCCTGCCTGTCGGAGGCCGTTACGTCACTCATTCCTCCGACTGTTGCTCGTTCCATTTAATTTACTCCTCCTCCGTCCCTCCATCTCTCCTTTCACCTCCCCTTCCCTCTTCAAAAACACCCCGTTCACCCCCCCCCTCTCCAGGCTGGGGGCATTTAGTGCACATCAAAGGGGTGATTATCAGAGCACTTATCAAGAGGGGTGGCCACTGTCACTTCATGTGTGTGAGTCCTTACACGTCCTCACATTGTTTACTGCTGATCTGATCAGATCAGTGTTTTACATTAAAAATGATTTTGTTACTTCACGAATAAAAATATTTGGCAGCCATTTTTTTTTTAATGCAGGATTCATCAACTTATTTCAGGTCTCAAAATTAGAGAGTTGTTGGGTGATAAATACTGATAAATAAAACCATATCAATCAAATGTAAATATATATTGTGTAAGACAGTTTTTATGCATCAAAAATACTTTTTTTTTTTGCTCAGCTGCAGGTAACAAAACAACATGAAAATGAAAGTTTCATTATTATTATTATTTCATTATCATCCGGATCAGAGATATTCAGATATACGACGCTGAGCCGACGCTGAGCCGACGCTGAGCCGACGTTCCCACGTGCAGCATTTAATGAAACTGCAGCAGGTTGTGTTTGACGTTGAGCCATTTATAAAGAGGCCAAGTGTCACAGCTAAAGTGCTGAAGAATATCGTTGAAGTCGGTTTCAGAACAAAACTCTGATGACGTTGGGTTTGTTGGGAGTTGATGCCCGTTCTTCCTGTTTGGAGCATTTCATGTAAAAAACAAAAAAAATATCTTGACAAGTTAATTCCATGTTAACTGCACTGCAGTTTGTCTCCTGCACTTCTCTGCTCTGTCCTCACTCACCAGCTAATGTCAACATTATGCTCCGTTAATGGATCCTCCGGGATCACAATCTGAATGTGCGTTGTAAATATTATCTTTAACGTCATGTGTCTTTGCTTCGCTGACTGAAATCAAATCATAAATATCCCTTTGTGGTCTGATACGACTTCGCTGTCTTTACGGCGTAACGTTTCCCCCCGTCGCCGACAATTTGTCAAACACTCTAAACATTTTGTGGTCAGATGTAAAAGTGATTTATCAGAGTTTCAGGACGTAACCAAACCCAGATGCTCAAACAGAGATGGGAAACTTCAGATCCACCTGTTTGACGCAGCAGCTCAGTGTTTTTATGTGTCGACCTTCAAGATGAAACGAGCCAATGAAAGAAGATGATTGATGATTGATCAATTTCAGCCTGTTCTTTTTCATTTATCTTCATAGATTTTTTTATCATATTATAAAGGAGTAGAAGGAGAATGAAGCTGGAATTTGCTTTGTTACTAACTTGCAACTTCCTGTCAGAACTTTTCAGAATAAACGCTCACAATAGCTTAAAAAAACTACTTTTCTTCCACTTTTATTTTGTAGGTAAATCCCTAAAGAGGAAGTGATTCTTTGCGTTACTGTTGCTGCCAGTTTGATTTGTGAAGGTGAAAATTCATGTTTCCCAGTTTTTGTCTTTTCAGGAACGTTTTTGTTTTCACTTTGTTGGGTGTAAATTTTTCGTGGTTATCCACCTTCCTGCGTCAAAAACATGGCCGTCACCAAAACCTGAGCGACCACTGCTCTTTCCTCGCCGTCTCTTTGTGCCGGTTCTTCCCTGCCCCGGCTCACGTCGGCTTCCCGGCATGTGACTTATGACTGATTTACACCTAAACACACACTTCATCTGCTCCATCGATCACACCGCGCCCCCCTTTGTCTGCGCTCCTGTCCGGACAGCGGCGTGCAGTTTGTTTTGGCTCCGACCCGAGTCTCCTTCTTTGTCTCGCTCTGTGTTGGCTGCAGATTTTTTTGCCGCATGCAACGTCTCGGAGCCTCTGTTTTATTTTTCTTTTCTCTTTATTGCATGTCGGGTGACATCATAAAAGCTGGCGTGAAGCTGCCTGTTCCTGGTTTGTTTGTGCCAGTTTCGCCAGTGGGCGCACGGCCACCTTTTGTCGGCACACTGAGAGTTAAATGGCGTGCATCTGTGTCTGTGCTGAAAGGTGCGAGATGTACAGATAAATTTAGACTTCAACTGGTGTCTGTATTTTGTGATGATAAATCATGTCCACTGGCAATGGAGGAGGTGATTGAGACAATGGAAAAAAGCTAGGGGGAATCCCAATTCTTACTGTTGCACAGGTGACTGAAAGAATTATGTGATCATCATTTTTCCACACCTGATGTTTGTTGGTTTCCTTTGAGGAAAGATTTATAACCAGTTCAATGAGGGTTTAAAATGAAACTGCTCCTTTTTCTCAAGACTCCTGTGATACTCAACAGACCGCTGTGCTGGTTGTTGACCCTGCATGAACTTTAAAACTGATACACTGTTCTATACTTGGCGGCCCGGGTCTATTTCCGTGCACCGTTTTGCTAACAGAGAGGATTTATAGCCCGACTGGACAGCAGGCAGGAGAGAAACCGAACCCAGACCGGAAGCTCATATTCCGACGATGTGGGCTGTCGGACAGGGTCTTGGCCGGAGATCTGAATACTGTTGCGGGAGGGAGTCAGTGTGGGAGTCTAAACTTGGAACGTTAATGGAAGTAAGGAGGAGATCATGTGACCCCTCCGGTGATCCCCCCCCTCCCCTGTGAGATCACCAACACTGGTGCCGGTTGTCAGGGCAGCAGTATTTCTGTCCTCATAGGAGGTGAAGTCATCCGATTGGGTTGTTACGAGGGGTTACTTTGCTGCGACACAATCTGTAAATAAGTCACAGCGTTCGTGTCGGGATGTTTCAGTTAACTCCAGGAGAAGAAAATGATTAAACCTTAAACCTGTCTCATGAGGTTTTTCATATTATATTTTCCTCTTAATTTTTCATACTTCACCCGTAAATAAGCAAGTCTTCCAAAAAAAAGAAAAGTTCTGCAGCAGACGTTCAGAAAATCAGACAACATGGAAACAGATTCATTCATGTCTGTTTTGGGACTTCTGAACATAAAAGAGAAAGAGTGAACCCATGATTGGGTCCGCACCCATTAATCACCTATCACAGATGTTTCAGAACGTTCTGGCATCGCAGATCAATCTCCCTCTCACTGACTTACATTCTTCTGTGAGATATGTTCGTGTAACGTCAGGGATCTGAGCAGGGTCGCAGTACGAGGCACGAGACCCGAGGGCACACGACGTAAACCCGTACTGGCGGTATTAGCAACAACATGTAGCCTAGCTCGCGCTCTGCCTGCGTGCCCGTTCTCGCCCTGGTTCATTTTGTTCATGATAAAATTGCTAAATTCCCATCCCCTTAAGTCTCTAATTATGTCGATGAAGGAAAGAAAAAAGAGACAGAGGCAGAGAGAGAGAGAGAGAGAGAGAGAGAGAGAGCCAACAAGGCGAGGCAGGTAGAGTCCTAATCCTGTCTAATAGCAATGTTTCTGTTCCATCATGACTGCAGAATCTTTAGCCAGAGGAAAGAGAAAGAGGGATCTGTGTGTGTGTGTGTGTGTGTGTGTGTGTGTGTGTGTGTGTGTGTGTGTACAGGTTTTTGCATGTGTGCAAGCAAGTAGAGATTTAAAGGTTTATCGCTGATGGAAAAGTAACTAAATACATTTACTCAAGTACAGTTGTACTGAAATGTTGTACTTGTTACTTCACTACATTTATTTTGACGGCAACAGACAGACACACACACTCTCTTTAAATCTTAAAAATACCTTTATGTTGTATCTCAGAAGTCACTGAGTCGTGTGCGTTCATGTTTCGTGTTGGTATCAGAAGTCGTTTGAGTTCTACCTGACCTTTTCCTGGATAATGTAAAGATCTGATTGGCTGCGTGGAATTTGCATTTTACATTTTAAGTGAGCAAGTTTGGACAGAAGATAACTTCATAGAAAATGTTGTTTTTTGGAAAGTTTTCAAACACACAGACAGAGACATGATGAGAAAAGATCACAGAACACACATCTGTGTGTGTGTGTGTGTGTGTGTGTGTGTATGTGTTAATGCGTTCACACATGCAGTGCACAGTGATTGACGATATATACTATAATATGTTTTGGCAGGTGGTTTCTGTGCACCTTACACAACTCGTCAGCCAGTTGGGATTTGATTGAAAACCTCGTGCAGCTGCGATGTACAAACTTTGATTTGAAGATATTTCCCTGCAGACATCACATTTCTACGTCTCATGAATTCAGATAAAAGAGTTGCATCTTCATGTTCTCTCTGTTGTGTCACTGAGGTGATTGTAGCATCAGGGATTTTTTTCTTCATAGTAACTTTTGTTTTCCGGGTGATTCATGACCTGCTCTGGTGTTTGTTTGTTTTTGATAATTCGGTGAGTGGGAGAGAAAGCAGGAGCTTAGCTCTGTAAATCTGAGTTTACTTTGACTCTGCCAGGAAAGCGCCACACAATGCAACACGTTTATATTTAAAGACTTTGACATTAAGTCGTTTCACAACGTTAACACAGTCTTAACAGGATTAGAGACTGGGAAATGTAAGGGGGTGTAAAGTTTCTTTTACATTGTTTGCTATCTGCTAACATGAGGTCACACAATGAGAAAGACCAGCTGCTCTGTTTAAAGGACCATTGATTCAAGTCATGTGTATTTTACAGTTGTGTTTGTTCAATATGATATATATATGATCGATCACTTTGTATTGAGTTTTATGTCATTTCACAGCACGGCAGCAGGGAAGATGAGGGATGTAATTGGTGTTTGTGATTATTTGTAATATTTACGAGACAAATCTTTTAAAAAACATCTGTGAAATTAAAGCGAGCATTTCTGAAAAATCCCCTTTTTCTGCAGTATTTATGCTTTTTCTCTGCCATCAACAGCGGCTTACTCTGTTTACGTTCGCAGCCGTCGGCCATGTCAGCTGGGTGTGTGCGACGTCCTGTTTGGGTCCCTGTTAGCGTCACAAATTTCCGCTGTCTGGCCAAGTTATAGGTGACCTGGCTCCAGCTGGGTGGCCCTGTCAAGTGACTGCACGTGAGCTTGTGTAATAGTACAGAAAGCAGTGCACGTGAGCTTTTACACACATGCAGAAATACGTGAATGGATAAATCTAAAATGGTACGTTTATGCCCTGGACATGCACACAGAGTGTCTTCAACTGTCGCCTGTACACATACTCCACCATGCATGTGTGCTTATATGCAGTCCATACTGCTCACACACGTACACACACATGTACACACACATGTACACACACATGTACACACACACACACACACTCAAACACCCAGCGTGGAATAAACAGAAGTAAACGAGGAACGCTGCAGGCCCAAACACAGCTGGTTAGTCTCCTGTGGTGTATGTCGGGGTCACAGATGGACCAGAGAGAGAGGAAGAGGAAGGAAGGATATGATGAAGGGGAGTAAGGAGACGGGGGGAGACGGAAGGGAGGAAGAAGAGAGGACAAATATAGAGAGATATTATGATTGTAAAAATGGGAAGGAGGAAAGTTTTAGGAGGAGGACACTAGAGGGAGGAAAGAGTAATTTTCTCTCTCCTCTTATCTCCATCTTGTCTTTCTTTATTTGCATAAGCAGTCGCACCCCCCCCCCCCCCCCACCCCCCTTCTCTCGTTCCTCAACGTCAAGTTCAGGCAAAGGTGAAATGTAAAGAGGTCCTTCAGGGTCAAACACTATTTCCAAATACATTTTTCATCATTCTCACTGTCACTCTGTGGATCTCAGTCTGGGTTTGTTGTTAAGAACAGACACCTGCTTCTCCTATTTAAGTAATCAGCGTGTTCACTGGTTTGTATTATGCACTGACAGTTTGACTGACAGGTGTTGGCGTGAACTCTGCTCTCCCATTGGTTGTTACCGTGTGATGACATGCAGATTGACAGGCTGTGGATTAAACAGATCCCCCCATGCAGCACTTTGTAGGGGAAAGCATTTTTTAGGTTTTAAGGCGGTTCAGGTCTTTTTCAAAATTGCTCGTGCAACATTTACAGTTTAACACTGCTGCGGTTTTTCTGCACTTCAAGTCCCAGAATTCACTTGTCAGTCAAACTGTATGAGTGTGACCATGGGACCCAGAAACCCATCACTTCCTGTGAAGCAGGAGGATTGTCCACGTTAGTACCTACAATATAAGTGTTTGATTATTCAATATAAAGTGAATTCATTTGGCAGCTGCTTTACATTAAGCCATTTAACAAACAAAAATGTGTATACTATATACTTTCAAAAATCAACACAACTTTCATTTCAGCATGGTAAACATGCAAGTTAGCTTAGCTTAGCTTAGCTTATCTTAACAGACTCTTCAGACTCTCTGACCTCCACGTAAACCGCCACCACCATGTTTAACTATACGGTATATCTGTCCATCATGCTGTATCTGTGTATCTATAACATACGATGCACGCAAGGCTTTATCACTTTTTTTTTTTTAAAGAAACGGGCTGTCCTGTCTCATCATGCATGTTGTCTCCGCCATATAGTGTATATTGTATTCTGGGTAACCTTAGACTCAACCGTCATCCAGATAACATCAGCAGGCCCTATAGGAATGAACGGGCAAGTCCAGACGTCGGCCGTTGCCCACGAGCTGCCACTCTCAGCTGTACGGACTGCAGGAGGTTTTTTAGTAGACAGGTATTACACCCTGCTTTTTAAAAGTCTCGAGTTAGACGAACAAGCATGAAAGTGTTTGGACAGTAAAGTATGAGCAAACAGGCGGGATTGATCGGGAAACATTAGCTCAGGCTGAAAGACGCATAGCTGGGTAATGCCACGGTGACAGAGTGGAAGAAAGGATTGATGTGTGCAAACACGTTGTTGGATTCATCCAGACAATTGGGAGCGTGCCTGTTCTATCACGTTATATCCGTGAATGTATGCTAATTATGAGCATACATTCTCACAACCTTCAACAGTATGTCTAAACCTGCGTGCAATGCATTTCTGCTGCTGAAAGTATTACGAAATAACCTTTGTAATTTGGCAGTTTTCATCTGGATTTCTTTGGGGAAATATTTCTAATGGAATGTAAAACTGTTCTGTGGACTGTATTTCATTCAGCTTCATTGCATTGGGGCAGAGGAGACGGCAGGTACATCCATCTCTGTGCTCGACCTCCCCCCTTTTAAATTCTGTGAAGTACCTTGTAGCTCTGGTTTTGAAAAAGCATTATAGAAGTAAAATTCACTCACTTAATTATTCTGTAGGTGTGTTTGCTTATATATCTTTGTGAGGACCGGTGTCAGATCTTACAAGTGAGGACGTTGTTGGATTGTGAGGACATTTTATGTATTTTCCACTTTTTTGAAGGTTTTTACTGAGGATTAGGGGTTAAATTTAAAATTAGGTTAAAGGTTAAAAAGGGTGTTCACAAGTCTAGTCCATCGTGCGTCATCATTACTTGTGTCTACACATCCAAATACAGTCACGTGCCCTCCTCCACGTGTTTCTGTTGACCTCTAATAACTCTGTATTGTGTGCATGTGTTCATGTTTTACTCATTGTTCTTCCTCCTTTGGTATTTTTTTAACACCACATCACACGTCCTCCGCTCTCAGGTTGAATGTTCTCCCTAGGGCGCTGGCTTAGCATCTGTTTGCCCATATCATCCTTCACTTTTAACTCTTGGGTGTGGACGGTGCGAATTGAGCGAGGATCAGCCCCCGAGCAGGTGGAAAGCTGGATTATATCTCAGAACAATGGATCTCACGGGGCAATAGCAATCTGAATCGGCCTGCTCTGATTGGATGGTACCTGGGGAAGTATTCATGCCTTAACAAAAGGGGGATAAAATATCAAAATAATAAGGGTAACATGATACAGAGATGGGAGCTAAGAGAGCGCAAGACCTTAAGCATTATTTTTTGTCTTTCTTTTGTCATTATCTGTTCCCTTTTTTCTTATTTAAACAATCTTTTTGCTTGAACTTGTTTTTTGTTCTTTTTCAGCTTAATTTGAGATACATTAATGCCCCAAAGCACTTGTTTTGCTTCTATTTTTAGCTTCTTGTCTCTTCAGCCTCTTTGCCAAAAGTTTAATTTGAGCTTCTCCCTCCTTTTTTCTCCGTTTGTTTCAACCTTTTTCCTTCGCTCTCCCTCTCTCTTTTTTTTCCCCTTTTCTCCGTCATCCATCCCAAATTTCACTGTTTCCCGGCTTCACTTTCTCCCTCTCCTTTGCCCTCCTTCTGTCACTGTGATTACAAGAGTTGAGGAGATCAGAGGGAAGAAAGCAGGACCAGCACCACTGACCTTTCCCCTCCTTCCCTCTCTCTCTCTCTCTCTCTCTCTCTCTCTCTCTCTCTCTGCTCTGTGCCAAGCTTGTTTCTTCCTTGTTGTGTGTTTTCCTCTCCTTTTCTTTCTCCACCACATTCAAGTTCGTGTTTCATTGTCTGCAGCTTTTTGAGGTTGTAGCTGACTCGGTTGTCTCGTCTCGGCCAGGTGGTGGTAATAGTTGTAGTAGTAGCAGCTGAGAGTTGTTACCAGTTTTCTTAAAATAATGATTATCTTTCGACTGTAGGTTTGAAGACGTCACATTGGGTTTTAAGAAATTTTATTTTCCAGCATTTTTCTCGATTGAATCGAATCAATTAATCAAGAAATGTATCAGCAGATTAATCAATAATGAATATAAATGTTAGTTGCAGCCGTAATGTAGTAGAAAATACAGTACTATATTAGTTTCTACTATAATCTAAGAGTTTTATTAAACTTAACTTAAATATTGATTTTATTTTATTTTGTTGTAAAATTGGTCGCATAAAGTTGCTGAAAGTTACATCGAATAAGTCATGAGTTACTATATGTTTGCATGATCTGTAAATAACTACTGCTGTAATAGGTTAAGTAAAAGCATAGACTTGATCATGTGATGAGGAAGCCACACCGTGCACCGCTTTATGTTGCGACTGAACTCAACCAGTAAATTGATCTAGACGTGTTTGGTGTACGCTGAAGTTTTTGTGCTGAAATTTCTGAATACATTTGACAAGAGATCTGATTTTGCAGATTCAAAATTGGAGACATGCAACTCAATAGCAGAGAATGAGGAGCATCTTCAGTTGTGAAAAATTCACCATATATAAATATAATAATGCGACATTAATTAAACCAGCTCAGATCCATCCTGTGCAGAGTCGTCTATTAATGTCGTCATCTTGTCGACCCTTGTTAAATAAAAATTTCTCAGACGCCTTCACATGGGATATGCACAGTCTTTCCCAGGCTCTTATTATATTCGACTTGAGACCCAGACCAGCCCAGCTGATGAGTACTAACAGGGGTCCTGGAGGGTCCTTGACCTCGATTGTTGTGGATATGAACACTCGCGGACTATGCTCATATGAACTAATACACCCCGCACTCTTCATCACATTTCAGCTTTGACCTGCACACTTGCTCCTCCGTCCACTCCTGTCCCCTTAATCTCCATCAGACCCCCAGTCAACACCCTTTTTGTCCCTCATCCTCTCCCGTCCTCCCTCCTGTCCCTCTCTCCTCCACGTCTCGCCACTCCGCCATCACCCTTTCATCCGCTAATCACGTTGAAACGCCAGCCATGACCTTTGAGTTTAACCCCAAAGGAGACCCCCAAATCACAGACTTGTACGAGACATTTGCTCATGTATTCACACAAAGGACTCGAGCATGCTAATTAATTACCGCGCACATATTATGCGCGCCATATTTTACACACGGTTTAGATGCAACACGTATAAACACGCAGATACATACAAGACAAATAAGAAAAACACACATATTTCCGCTCACCATGTGGTCCATCGGCTCCCACCCAGAGACCCGACATGTGAATAGATGGCATTCGGTGTTGTGAAGTTTTAAGGACCTCTCGTATATGAGCTTATGCCACTCATACGTCAGCTTATAAAGGCTCGAAAAGCACTGCGTGATGTTTTCGCAGGTATGTCAGGAATGCCACCCAGTGAACTGAAGGTTAATCTGCAGTCCAGTTGGAGTTTATGCGTCACAAATGGTGCGTGGTGACACTCAGTTTGTTTATTGGGCATAGGACGGGAAGTAAGAGCGGCAAAATGTGGCAAAAAAATCAAAGAGAAGGGAACAGCTTATAGAAAGCTATTGTCCACAACGCTGCCATGTATGCATATAACGCCACCCGTGGGCCGCTTCGACCTTGGCGGCGCAACTTTACGTGTGTTTTGGTTTGTACAGCGCTCAGTCTTCAGACGACCATGACAAATTATACATTGTTTGAAAGCTGTAAATCTCCTGATTCTGTCCGTGGAAACACTTTTAGGATCCTCATGTCACCGCAGCAGCTGTTCTTCATTTTGTAGTACAATCGTTCTTGGAGGCAGACACGTGTCCAAGCACTAAAAAACCTCACACTAAGGTTTAGTCCAACAAATGTGTTGTCGTGGAGGAAAAGTTGCTTGATTGACTGATTGATTGATAGATTGAGACCAGGGTTATGACTGTGAGGTCCCTCGAAATTATATTACAACTTCCTTAATGTGATTTAGTTCTCTTTGGAAGAGTATGTTGTGGTGTTTCATTCTCAGAATTTATATCTTATCTTATAATCCCTAATTTTCACAGTCGTCTTTAAACACAACCTTAGCAGCATCACACAGCTGCAGTTCATATTGATTAACCTTTGATTCCCAGTGGAGCATCAGATCACCATTGAAAATGTGCAACTTTGCAGAAAGTTTTCACGCCCCAATCCCACTGGATCTTTAAGAACAGATTAATATTTCTTTGCTCATCAATCATCGGTTCTCAAGAACAAAGCTCCATAAACAACTTCTGTGTAAACAGCATCTGTCTTCTGTCCTCACATTTTGTAATGGCCTGATAAACCCTTTTTTGCATACGGTAAAAGTGGATTAGTTTAGTCTTTATGTAACACTCAAATGTGTGATTTTTTTTTTTTTTTTCTTTCACGCCAGCTCACTCCTGTTTGCCCTGGCTGAGAAAACAAGCATCCCGCAGGTCACAGTAGCGTTACAAAAGAAGTCACGGGGGAATTTAAAGCTTCCCCCGGGGCTCCTGTTGGTATCACTGGCTCTATTCTTTCGGTTAGAGGTTTGACTCTGGTTGTAGTTAAGGTTGCGTTTCTGTTACTAATCAATGGGCACGTAAGAGCGCTGGAGGTGAACGGTGAACGGTCACACATCCAGTCAGGACGCAATGCAAAGGGAACACTTCATTGTATTATAACTCAAAGAACCTGATGCTACATGTTATGTTTGGATACATAATTAAATCTGCTCTTTAAAAAAAAAAAAAAAAAAGTCATGTTCTTTATCTTTCAACACCTGGAATGAACATTGACTGGATCTGATCCTCCTTAAAATCCGGTTTAAATCCTTTTGCTTTTTTCAGGTTTGCTGTACATCTGGCTGATGCAGCTGTTAGGATTCCTCTTATGCACGTGACTTTAGATGTCTCTCTACTGCAGTGCTCTTTGTTTGATTGTTTTCTTTTATTCACGCGGGGATTTGAACAAAGACTCCTCCACTTATACATTAGGCCTCGACGTGAAGCGCCTTGCACAAAAGACGGGAAACGTGTGACTTATTTTGCTTTTGCTAACCACAATTTTCCAACATGAAAAGGAGAACAAACACTGAAAAATGTCTGGTCTTGAACAGAAATACATTTCCTAAGCAGTTGCTGTAATATCCTTTTCTCTCTGTCTGTTCTGCAGGGTGCAAAGTTTGACGAGCCGTGTGGAGGCCTGGACTGTAGCGGAGGATGTAGGTGCAACCCAGAGAAAGGCAGCAGGGTGAGTCACGTCTTATCTGCATGATGCTGTCTTCTTTTGATCTGTGTTAAAATCTATTTTATCTCTTTACTTTGAACCTAAAAATCATATTTATCAAAATGTAGACATGCATAGTTGCAGCGTTTTGTCACAATAAACCACAAAAGGGCAGCGAACCATAGGAACCTTTATGTGATTCCGTGATTGCTTTCTTTAAATTAGATTAGTGCAATTTTCAGCCTGGTATTTAGTTAACACCCTTATTTTATGTTGCAGTGTACAAACACAAGACAAGACACGCATGTAAATGTAAATAAAGACGAACAGGACAGAGCTCGTTATGCGATTGGATTTATTGCATTAAGCAGACTGATCATCTCTTGGCTGTGAGGTGAGCAAACTAAACTGGGTTGATTGTGATATTTGGCCACTCCCACAAAACAATGTTTAGTTTGTTAACTATTTATTTCAGCTGAGGTTTCGATTTAAAAAGCTGTTCTGATCGTTTAATTTGCAGAAACAAGTAAATTACCTTTGGTTTGTCAAGAGACTGTGACCTCAGGGCTCCCATTTAAATTTTTAAAAATCTTTTTCCACACATCAACGCCCACAAACATTATTACTGTTTGACATATATCAAAGTGAGCTCAGTGTCGGCCAACTGCCCGTGTCTATAAGACTGAACTGTGATTTCTCCAGGCGAGGAATCAAACTCAGACTCGTAAACACAAAGCAGATCATGTCTCCAGGCGACGAACTTGTTTTCTTGGCTTTGCTTCCATGACATTAATGTGAAGGAAATCTTTCCCTCCTGCAGGTCAGCGTTAGACAGTGTTTCTATAGGTCTCTCAAAAGCAATAGTTGAACGTCTGTCTCAAGGACGACTGTGAAGACACTGCTAGCAAA
Source organism: Seriola aureovittata (assembly GCF_021018895.1). Lineage (NCBI taxonomy): Eukaryota > Metazoa > Chordata > Actinopteri > Carangiformes > Carangidae > Seriola > Seriola aureovittata. The sequence continues at coordinate 16,269,764 of NC_079386.1, forward strand.
CAGAGGTCGTGATGATATGACGCTCTGAACAGTCATAACACAGGGACACTGCCTTCCCTTGGAAAAGTAGTGCATGAAATATACAACATAAGTTCAGGTCGACGTGGTTCATCAGACATAGCATTTATCAGACATAGTATATACAGATATATTCACATGGTTTCCACCTGTCAGCTGTTCACACTTTAGCAGCAACAGACAAAGCAGCTCGGCTGTTTGAATTACGGCTGTAACGCAGGGTGGCAGTTAACGGGAACGCTCTGTGGGTGTTTTATATGTCAGTATATGAACCTGCTGGCTTCATAAAAATTCCTATACATTGACAGGCTCCTGTAAATGCTTCAGCATCACCGGGTTCAGAGAGGTGACGGCTGTAAATATATATATACAAGTGGAAGTGCAGCTTCAGAATATGTTTTAAAGTGTGGTTTTAATGCTGTCTTTGAAGCTCGGACACTGCAGGGACTTTAATTAAGATGCAGACACGCTACACTGACATGGAATATTTGTAATTCTGAGGCGTTTTATGGTCGAATTTCAATATAAGACGAGCATGATTGCAAAAGCCAGACCGGCAGCAGCGTAAATCCAAAGGGTTTGTCTTTGTTCAGTCAAACTTTACAACCCCACAAAACTGCAGTCGGCGGTGGGATGTCATTTATTTACATGCATTTATATTAATGTTACAAACAGTACAAGATATCGTTCTTTAATGGAAGGTAATGGTAGATTCCTGTCGGCCCCATCAGGCTCCACCAATCAGAACGTCAGGTCGGCCTCTGTGTGGC